>NC_041389.1:352339633-352342320 GCF_002162155.2 Triticum dicoccoides
GGCGCCGGCCGCAACGGCAGGGCCGGCCGTGGAGGGCGCCGGCAGTAGGGCCCGTGGACCGCCAAAGCCCGGAGGCGGTCCACGAACCAGGCGTGCTCGTCCACCTGACGAGGTCGTCAATGGGCCGCCGGTGGCCGGCGGTGACGAGACGACGAGGGGTGCCTGCTGCTGAAACGGGAAGACCATCTCATCAAAGTAAACGTGTCGGGAGGTGAAAACACGGTGAGAGACTGGATCGTAGCAGCGGTAGCCCTTAGTGTTAGGTGGGTAGCCGAGAAAGATGCAGGCGACGGAGCGGGGTGCGAGCTTATGAGGCGCAGTGGCAGCGATGCTAGGGTAGCACAGGCAACCGAAAATGCGAAGCCCTTCATAAGAGGGGGGTGCACCGAAGAGAAGGTGGTGAGGTGTAAAGTTCCCGCGAGTACGACATGGACGGATGTTTATGAGGAGGGAAGCGGTGGCTAGAGCGTCAGGCCAAAAGCGCGAAGGCACATTGGCGTGAAAGAGAAGAGTCCGAACGCAGTCATTAAGAGTGCGAAGGATGCGCTCAGCACGACCGTTCTGCTGCGAGGTGTACGAGCAAGTGAGACGAAAAATCGTGCCATGTGTGGCGAGAAGATCGCGAACAGCGGTGTTGTCAAATTCCTTCCCGTTGTCTGTCTGCAACGCAAGAATGGGCCGGCCAAACTGCGTGCGAACATAAGAGTAGAAACCGACAAGAGTGGAGATAACGTCCGACTTGCGGCGCAACGGGAAGGTCCACACATAATGCGAAAAATCATCAAGGATAACAAGGTAATAAAGAAAGCCCGTATTACTTGCAACAGGAGATGTCCAAACATCACTATGAATCAACTCAAACGGGTACGATGCAACAAAGGAAGAAGCCCTAAACGGAAGACGAGCATGTTTGCCAAGACGGCATGCATGACACGAGTGATTCTCGTTCTTATTACACGTGAAAGAAAAATTCCGAAGTATGTGGCGAAGGGTGGCATGATTAGGATGACCCAAGCGAGCGTGCCGGAGATCCACTCCGGTGGCGAGAGCGACAGGGGCGGCGGAAGTGGTGGAGGCGGCGGAGTGAACCGGGTAGAGCTCGTCGGGGCTGTCACATCGGTGGAGCACCATCCGCGTGCGAGCGTCCTTAACAGAAAAACCACAGTCGTCAAATTCAACGGTCACCGGATTTTCACGTGTAAGAGAACGGACGGAAACGAGATTTTTGATAAGATCAGAAGAAACAAGAATATTAGACATGGATATAGGGGTGGAGTTAGACGGAAAATATGTATGTCCAATATGGGTGATAGAAAGAGAGAAACCGTCACCGACGGTGATGCGGTTGGAGGTGTGGACAGGGTGGGCAGTATGGAGGTTACCGGGGTACGCCGCCATATGAGCGGTGGCGCCACTGTCCATGTACCAATCGCCGCCGCCGGTGTAGCTGGACGGGGAAGGGGCGGTGTGGAGAGCCGCCAGGAGAGCCGGGTCCCATGGCACCGGCGGAAGAGACGGCGCAGACGTCAGGGGCAGCGGCGGCGGCCCGCCTGGCGGCGGCTGTTGCCCGTAGGATGCCGCATAGGGCTGCGGCGCGGCGTAATACGCCTGGTGTGACGGAGGCCGAGTGCCGAGAAGACCCGGAGTAGGAGCCCGTGGAACCGGCATAGAATAGGCGTGGACGACGCCGGTCCACGGGTTCTGACCGGCGTACCACGGGGCCGCCGGCTGAGGAGCCGGCTGCTGCTGGCGTGGCGCTCCTCCCTGAGCACCGCCACCGCCGCCGCCTCCCTGCTTGCGGCCACCCCGGTGGCCGCCGCGACGGCCTCCCCCATTGCCCGCCGGCTGGGGCGGCGGAAAGAGGGCGGGTGGGGCGGGCGGGAAGCCCGGCGGGAAGGCGGGCGCCGCCTGCGAGGGCGGCGTCGGGCGAGACGGTGGTGGGGCCAAACCCCCACGTGTGCCGGCAACGAGGGCGGTGTGGGTGGCGCGCGTCCTGGCCGCCCGCATCCGGCGTTCCTCCAGCTTGAGGTACGCGACCACCTTGCCAAAGGTGGGCTCCGGGATAAGGGTGAGGTTGGAGGCGGCATTCCCGAAGTCCTCGTTGAGGCCGCCGGAGAGGGTGCTGATGAGGAGCTCGTCGCCGATCTTCTCCCCCAGATCTCGGAGCTCATCGGCGAGCTTCTTGAGACGCATGCAAAAATCATCGATGGACGAGTCAAGTTGTTGGCACCCGTAAAACTCACCATAGAGGAGGACCTTGCGCTGCAGCCGATTGTCGGTGAAGAGGCCGTTGAGCTTGGTCCAGACCGGATGGGCGTCGTCCTCGTCGTTCACCACGGTATGGAAGATGTCGCTGGAGATGGTGAGGTAGAACCAGCGAATGATGGTGGCGTCGAGGATCATCCACTCCTCGTCATGGATCATGAGCGCGGAGTCCACGGTGCCGTCCACGTGGCCATGAAGGAGGTACTCACGGAACACGAGCGAAAAGTACCGCTTCCACGCGGAGTAGGAGGCGGTGGTGTGGTCAAGCTTGACCGGGACGCGCTCATGGATATTGAGGTCGCGGACGAGGGTGACGTCGGGACCGGCGAACGGGTTGGAGACTGTAGAGGAGGAGGAGCCCATGATGGCGGCGGTGATCGGGATGGGGCACGGCGCGAGTTACCGAGAGGGAGAGGGAGCGG
>NC_041389.1:352342643-352345990 GCF_002162155.2 Triticum dicoccoides
GGCGTGAGGCGGCGGCGGCGGCGGCGGCTAGGGTTAGGATCTTGCTGCGATAGATACCATGTAGAAGGACAAGTTATGGCTGTGCAATCGCGATGTATTGATCGGTGCACCAGGCACGTATATATAAGTACAGAGGTGGGCCACAACCTCAACTATACAAGGAAACAGGAGGTGGGCTCTACACACATATACACGTACACAATATACTCAACAGGTAGCAAGGGATCTTACAACTAGGACGGCTTTTTCTTGTGCACGGTTTTTCCAATTCGTTTGAAAACTTGATCTCCTTTCTTCATTTCCCTGCACAACAAATATGAGATACAGTGCTGGAAATTTCCCAAGGTATTAACAAAAGGTCCTATACATAAAAGTAAATACCACAAACCTCTGGTGTAAAAATACTATGAGATAGAACACAGGCAAAAGCAGCATCGTCAAGATGCAGAGAGCCAGGTAGAATCTGTTTGTTTGTTTCTGCACAATGGGGTAAAAGTTAACACTAAGTCGGAAGGTTTCTTTTTTTCTGCTTATAAAGACAGAAGCGAATTGTTTTGTTCAAATGCAAATGGATATATTTTTTCATCGACAAAAAACATGTTGAATGTGTAATGTTATGCTATAGTTTAAGAATCTCAAATTGCAGTGAAAGCAATGTAGATTAAAGTCATTCAAAAAATTATACAACATAGTAACCTGAAGGTTTATGGCATATGAAAATGAACGATTTTATCTTACGGAAGAAATCTTAAAGCTTAATAACACAACAACAAGCTCTGCATAAGACAACTTTATAAAACGTTATCAAATGAAGCTCAACTGGCTACTATGAAGCTTAATAGAGCTCAAAATTAATACTCGAAACAAAAAAATTAGGTTAAAAATTGCTCACCCTGCCACCTTTAGGGAAAGGTTTGGAGCCCCCATTGCAAATATGAGCATCACAGAATTGGCGCAAGAAAAATTCTGCAAAACAGCTGTATCAGCAAGAAGCCCACCTGGGAGAACTATGAATACAGGATCATTGCATTAAACCAGCACTCACCATGAAGACGGCTGGCAGAATGCCCTTGATTAATAGGAAAGCAACTGTCCGCAAGGTTCTGTTAGCAGAAGTAAAAGGGAGTTCAATATTGCCATTGTAAATACCGCTGTAAATGCTATCTACATAGGCATATATCGCGCCTATTATTTTCAACCAAATATCAACAAAATTAACAAAGCCAAGGAAATATGTGGCAATCTTTTATAGTTCTCATAATGTGTCATGATCATCTTCTAGTGTTTACGTTCAGGCAGGTACAACAACCAAATTTGACTAGCTTTTCCATTGGTAAAAAAAAATGCAACAAGCCTACAAGAGTGGCAATCTTTTAGGGCAGTTCAAACAAAATAATAAGAACCTCACAAAGATGACGGTTCCTTGCAGCTGCAGCAGCATTGCATTTACTCTTTGGTTTCTTGAACTCCATTGTCAGATCACAGTGAAGTGCTTCACAAAGATCTGCCAAGCATCTTCCTTGAGTCTAAGGAAACAATTCAAGATACTAACCTTAGTTCAAAGCTGCGACACTTATTTTGGATCAGAGGGGGTAATAAGTACACAAAGTTGAATTCACCAACATATATCAAACAAGTTAACTTGTTAATATGAGAACATCAAGTGCATGGCCAAGAAATGTCATAGATTCATCTTATTTAGCATTGCATCTGTTTTTTTGAGGAACGAAAATAACAGACCTAAAAAGAGGAACATCATACTTGTGCTGAAAACTGCATAGGGTATATAAAATTATTACTAAGTAAACACATATGTACCAGATTTACTTGTTTAAGGAATTAATAAATGGGCGCAATGATAATAGAAAGTGAGAACGTACATTATCCAACAAATTATTGTGCCGGTTTGCAAAATGCTGATCGATAAATTTTTCTGCTCGAAATGATTTCTTGCAGAAGCCACAACGCCACTCATTAACATCAAAATGGATCTTATGTTGCTCTTGTTCCCGAAACATGTCATTTTCAGGACGAAGCCTGCATTTGCTTGGGAGTTCATATTTCTCCTTCTCCACAAAGGGCATCAAGTACTGCATAAAGAGAGTGTTTAACCTGCAATGTCATTATGGATGCACCAATGCAGTGAGCAATCACATTGCATGTCCTACCTCATCAACAGCTTTCCAAGCTGCACGGCTCCTTTCCCTTGAACAATGCATCTCATGTGTGTGTGGCTTTGTTTGATGAAGAATTCTGGCATCAAGTGAAAACACACAACTCTTCAGTATTGTGTCCCAAGATTCTACATAGAACATTTTAACATCCCATGAGTCGACAAGTCTGTCTATAGTGTTCCTGTGTTAAGATTATGTTATGTGGGAAATTCCTTACCGCTGGCCCACAGGGCCCAGCCAGTAGCAGGAAAAGGATGCAGCAAAGGAGCAATTAGGCCCCTTGCCTTTTGGATCAGAATAAGAGAAGTATCTGGATCATCTAGTGTGGTATAAAGTTAAGTTGGTCAAGTTTGAGTAGTTTCCTGTGTCAAGTTAACAGTCCAGTTAGTATATGAGTATGCTTAGTTTCCATATGTTAGGTATATGTCTTGCATATTACAAGGCTATGAGATCATGTACAAACAAGTTATCAATAGTTTTCCATAAATGATGACCTATACCCCTGTTATCTTATGATCTGTGCCAGTTACAGGGCCTCCTCACTGACGTCTGGTCAGCCCTTTGGTGTCTCCTGGCCACGGGTACTCCTCCTTAGAGAAGCTCTAACAGGTTATAAGTAATGAATTACTTAAGAAAGATCTGGGTAAGGACCTTATTTGTATTGCCATGGACACAGAGAGAAAAACATGAGTGACATTTCTTGTGTGACATGCCCGGAATAAAACATTCATAATTTCATCTGTAGCAACTGGTTTGCGAGCTTAAGTCTAGTACCTGGATCCAGATGCTTCATGCAATTCCTAGATCATAAAAAACAATCCAAATTAGTCAGACCAGGGAAATCAGGTATTCACCTTAACATCAAAGACAACTAGTAAGTCTAACACGTAAACATGTGTCTTTGGGTAGGCTACGACATGCTTACACCTTTAATATCTGAATATTCGTAAAGATGATGACATCTCCAGACAAAATTTTCAGCAAAGTTTATATACATAGAACCCTAAGGGTGTAACATTTTTCTAGAAAGAATTCATGGAAGGCATAAAAATATTGCTAGTCTGGCCAGATCGAGGAAGTATGGTGACAATATGGCATTGCCAATAACTCAGATTTCATGAACATTCAGCTGAAACGTCTGGACTATGGGTATAGCCCCCATAACACCCCCCC
>NC_041389.1:352346538-352358193 GCF_002162155.2 Triticum dicoccoides
AAAATGCACAATAAAACTAGCTTTTGCGTTGCATAAGATTTGGACTACCCCTATTGATTTAACAAATTGTCAATTGCAAGCGTTCCACGTGTCACAGAGCAAATTCTTCATGCAAAACAAGGTTATATACGCTTTGTGTGCATAGCGTTGAGCCTCCAAACCCAAACAGTAGCAAAGATGCTTGCAAGGACCGACACAATAATCACCCGGATGATACAAAGATGGCTTGGACCTTACAGAGCAGCGTCCAGAACGAACCACATGCCTCACACTAGTGACATGGTCTGGACTCTGTAGTACGAAATACTAGGGTTCGCAGGCCGCCCACAAAACAGAACAAAGCTCTATATTTCACCCCAAAATTCCTAACTTGCTCAATTTGAGCGGTTTAAAGACTGATTTTTACACGAAAAAGGTACCCATTTGCATCGTAACAGCTGGCGAACCAAGAATTGCGCGTACAAATCCAGAATCCAGCAACAGAGGAGAGGGGGTAACAGTGATAGAGATGTACCTGAGGCGATCCGGCCACGAGAAGGCAAGAGGCCGCGAGGAAAGAGGCGAGAAGGGATGAGTGGGGGCGGTTAGCCCAGCTCCTCATCCTCGAAGCTCCTAGAATCGTCAGTCCGGCTGGATCTGCCCTCCACTCCGCGCCAGTCAAGCAGACGGGCTGAGGAGGAGCTTCTGCCTGCGGAAGGGTTCCGGCGGCGTGGACAGAGCAGAGAAATTCGATATTAACCCACACTTTACTTCTAACTTTGATGATTTGCCCCACCCCTGGGATTGACAGGTGGGGCCACGTTCACTAGCCATTGAGACAACCGGGCAAATCATCAAACCCTATGATCCAGATCCCGGGTCCGTTGTCAATACTGTGTTAAAAAAAATATCCCCGATCAAAGCATCTTCAAGCGAGATCGCCTAATTTGACCCCACTTCTTATCCTCGAATCCATACAAATTGCATCTAGCATACATAAAATGACAAGTGACTACACGTAAGGCGGTTGGCACTCCGGTCCTGATGTTTTTTATGTCAATTCCAGACATGCATTGTTGACAATTTCCAGTGACACACGGCAAGTTTCTGTCAAAAAAAATAAAGCACGAACGTTGCTATCTTCACGTCACTAAACTTGCGGTCGAAAACATTTGGAGTTGCATGTGCTCGTACCTAACGTATGGCACTTAGCAGGGTCCTACATATTTTAGTGGTTCAACATCAATCTTACATGACATATACCTTACACACATCATATTCTAGATTTTGGCTTTTATGGTTGTGCAATATGGATCAAGCTTCCGCCGCCTTTGGTTTTTCACGAATACGCAAAACTTGTGTATCTTTTTATTGATAAAAGATATTAGTGAGAGTATAAAAGGTGATACAACACATGGCATAGACACAAGAGGCGTGAACATGTTGCCCGGAGCAGAGAGACATGGGATGCTCGGCTCAAACAGAAAAAAAACTAAATTCACCATCCTGAGAAGTAGCCCAAACCAACAACAAGATGACCAGCTTCTCTAGATCCAGAACCGAAGATGTTGCGAGCAAACAAGACAACACCTTCAGGAAGGAGAACAACGCCGAGACGTCGTTAGCGCCTCCAAGAAGGAGGCGATTGTTCGGAAACGTAGTAGAAAACAAAAAAAATCGCGCCTACGATCACACATGATCAATAGGAGGGTACATAACAGGTTGGGATTACGATCGTTACCGTCACCAAGTTGCAGCGGAAGAAGAACGTGTCGGTGTAGATCATACTTGGTGTCCCTCGAACCGTCGATGAACGATCCCTCGTACCGCCCATGAACGATCCCTCGAACCGAAGACCAAAAGCATGGCCTCTCCACTTGATTGCAAGCGTGTAGCCTTCACGATCCAGCGGCGCTTCACCATCGAGAGGTAATCGTCGTCGGAGAATTAGAGGGAGGAGATTAGAACCACATTGAGCTTCTAATTGTGAGGACAAGAAGATTATCCACGCTCTAATTAGTCAATTTAAACCAACTAGAACATGAACTAGAAGAACTAGAGGAGGCTCCAAAACTTGTGTGTCAAATTGGTGGAAATCCTCTAGTATATAGGTTTGAGGGGAGAGGGAGGGCTGTCACCAAGGAGAAAGGATTCCTCCTTGGTGTGCCGGCCTTAGGGGGGAGGAGGAATCCTTCCCCCACCCCAATTCGGCCTCCCTCAAGAGAGAAAGGGGCGCCTCCCCTATTGGGCCTTAGTGGCCCAATTCCTTCTCCACCACTTGCCTTTTTGGACCCATTGATATTAAATTGAATATATAAATGTTGTAAATACCTCTAGATAATTTTATATATAATTTAACATTTCTAGAAATATTTTCCACCTATATATACCCGATACTCTCTGAAACCCTTCCGGTGACCCCGAAACGCTTTCGGATCCTCTCGGAACTATTCTGAATATTCATGAAACAATTCCACAAATATATTATCATGGCTCCCGTCCCACTAACACCCAACAGATCGTGATTGCCTTAACCTTGTGGCCTCGTAGGTTTGACAACCCATAGACATGAAGGAAACCGTTTCTTCAATAACCGGCAACAGGACCGTGGACGTCCGTATCGGTCCCTATGAGCACATGAATGATATTTGAGTGAACCTTTGGTTATCATGTGATGTTCCCTTTGCTTCACGATACTTCACAAAATCCGGGATGCATCGATATCCTCTCGAGTCATCATTATGCTTGTTATACCGAAATCCTCTTTACCAGTTTTGTTCTTCTTTCTCGTTATTGTGTTCCGGCATCCCCGTGATGAAGTCACGTGTGTCTGGCCAGACGACGATTGATGTAGTCACACTGAGAGGGCCCTAAGAAAATCTCTCCATCATTGGAGGAGCAAATCCCACTCTTGAGCTATCCGATCATTTGTCAAACTTTCCTACGAACCTATAAGCTGTCATTATGATCGCCGTGCTACTATTGAATGCAGACGATATTAACTCAACTGATAATAAACAAGATTGGGCCGATTCAATATGATCATTCTTTCAACGTCATAATCTCAATGTTGTTTTAGGACTATCGTTACACTTAACGATATCCTAAGATCCGGAAAATTTGATCACCAACAACACTTGAGCTAGTCTTAGAGGCGACACTAGGAACCTTTTATTTATCATTTATCATTCCATACATGCATATGAGTTTTCAACTGAATCGCATATTTCAGGATCATAGCAGTTATAACATAGAATATAAACTCTTAACTATGAATATGAAAATATAATAATACAAATATTATTGCCTCTAGGGCATATTTCCAACAGTCTCCCACTTGCACTAGAGTCAATAATCTAGTTAGCACTTTTAACTTTTACATCAATGGAAATCCGGTGTCCGTCCATGCTTTGCTTGTGGTATAGACTTCGCCCTATCAAAAATGACAACTTCAGATCCGTGTGTATCATTTGCATTTCAATGCATCCATCATGCTTTCACATAAATTCATAATTTATGTGAAGCAAGCTTAGTATACATTGAATCACTGGCAAGACCTTTCATTCCTTAGATTGTGCCATAGAACACTATATGAGAACATTTTTCTGTTTGCACAATCATCTAGAAACCATACTAAATTCATAAATGAACCTTTGATTCATCACCCTCTATGTTGCTTCTAAAGCGAAAATATACTTAGCCTTCTGTTATAGTATTCACCACAGTAACTTACTTGGACCAATTCCAACTTACTATGCAACCATAAATCATTTAATTGAAATCGAAATTCGCTTGGAGCACCGATTGAACATTTTTGTCGATGTACTACTTATATCAAGCATGTATTGATGTAAACTCCTTATACCAATCTCTTCATTTTCTCCGTATGCGAGAAACATGTTGTCAGTAGTCAACAACATTTCCACTATTGTCCAATGATCAATAATTTGACCTTTCTAGTAACTTTACTCACAACTTACTTGGAGTACTTGGACATATCTAGTTATTTACATACCATGGAATTAACACAAGTGTGATTGAAATCATGTATTTCACTCATTAGTATTTCAAGATACTGATTCTTGCTAAGAACTCCTTCCATCTGACTTTGACAAGAAACTCTTCTTGGCATTTTTCATACAAACTATTTAAGTACTTTGTCAATATGTATTTTGGCTAAGCCATGATTAGACACTAATATATTCATAGATTATAATTCCAAATACAAGGGCTATATTGCATCAGTACTTTATTGAAAAAATAGTTTCAATAAAGTCTTAATTTGTGTCAAGAAATGTATATAATTTCCAATCAATGTGTCATGCACACGTAGTGTTTAGAAAAATTATCATGCTCCCGCTTACTTTCTTGTAAATACAAGTATCTTTGTTTCTATCGATGAAATCATATTATTTGATTAGTTCATAAAAACAAAGATTCCAACTCCACTATGCTTGCTTCAGATCATTACTGGATCTCTTGAAGTTTGCATACTTACTAGCATCCTTTGGATCGAGAAGATTACCTTGGACCGTATCAAATATACAACCTTGGTTCTATTTCCATCTCATGGGAATCATTTTGACATCCATCTGTTATATCTCATAACTGAAATATTTAGTAATTGCGGTTTAATCCGAACTGATTATGATAAGACAATCTTGTCATAATCAACTCCTTGATCTTGTCATAAACTATTTGCAACGAGTCAAGCATTATAAAACATTTTTATCTTTGTCAATTTATAGATCCATCACTATACTTTAGAATTTAAGTCTTTCAGAGGGTCTATCAAGCTCTAAACTTGAATTATGTGTATTACTATCTCAGATTATTTTGGTGTATAGCCAATTCCGGAGTCAAGGGCCATCAACGCTTCTCTGTGTATCATAGGTTCATTGTTTGTTTCAACAATATTTCGTCTGAACACCCTGAAGGTCTGTATGAATTTTCCAACCTATATAGTTCAGTTGCATGTTCGACCAAAGTCTCTGTATCTTATGTTGAGGCTTCTGTATCATTCGCATTAAGAAATTTTAGGACTACTTCTAGCATTTCTTTTCTTTGAGCTGATCACGAAGATTCTGTAATCTCGTCGAATTGCACTGTCCTCCCACTTACTCTTTTGCAGAAAATATTTCTTCAAAATTTCCGCCCTCTGTGACAAAACACTTTGCCTCGACATAGTGATAGCGGAATACCCAACCATTTGGGATAACCTACAAAGTAGCACTTATTTCAGCAAATTTGATGGCACTCTTTACAGTGTAAAAAGCAATAGCCTCTAAAGCATCACATTAAATGTATATTGGCGGAACAATCAATGTCATCTCTGGTCTCACCATGTCATACATAGCTTGATTACATCTACTCAAAACACTCTACTCTTAGTTGTGTTTCTAGAAGGTGCAAGCTAAAAAATTCTTTTATAGCTCATCAGACATTCACTAAAGTTGTAACTCAAATATTGTTTTCTGTAATCCAATTGCAGAAACACAATTTTCTTGTTACAATAATTTCTACTTTTTTATGAAATCTTTTTGAAACATTTCAAAAGATCCAGATTTATGTCTCAATTAGTAAATAAAAATATCTACTTGAGTCATCCTTGAAGATGGATAAATCCACTGTTTGCGACAACACTTATTGAACTACATACATCAATATGCATATTTCCAATTTATTTTTGCTTCTCATTCTTTATGGCTTGTGAACGGTATTTTTGTTTACTTCATTTCTTTGGACGAAAGTTGCAAGTGTCAGATGGTTCATAATCATAAGACTACAAAATCCATCACTATGGAATTTCTCCATGCGGGTTTCTTCAGTGTGACTAAATGCAGTGCCACACATATGTGGTATTCTTTTAGTCTTGCGACATTTAGCGTCAGTGTTATGGATGCTCAATTCTATCATCAATATTCATAACTTACATCCTATTCATAATAGGTGTATAGCTCTTTTAATTATTACATTGAAAAACTATCGTTCTCTTATGAACAAACTCCTTGCAACTTCTATGCAATGGACTCGAGTGTACAAAACTCTAAAATGAATTATGATAATAAATTCATAGGTAATATGTTGATGAAAAAGTATCATAACTTTTACAAAATTTTCAACACATATTTTAACCTCATTAATTTGTTGGTCATTAGTCCGTAGTAATTCTTGCATCGATTCACAACAACTTGCAATCGAGTCGGTATTCTTGTGCAACCTTTAACTCCAATTTCCGAAGAATTTAGTATTTAACAATTAAATCACAATTCTCAAGAGTCACACTTTACTTGACCAATTTTCTCTACATCTTATAACTTGTATGGCATTCATACTTGAGTTGGACATTCCAGTCTTCTTTTCTTTCCGCCTCTAAATTTTTTATAGTTTTAATTTCAATATTTCTCCCACTCAACAGAAGAATCATCTAACTTTTTAAGAGTGTCACAAGCCTCGAACTTCCCTAGGCATGTAAGTCTCATTACATCCTTTGGTTTTGTTCTTTCTCTTTAAGTTCTCACCATCAACTCATGACTGACGTTCTTCCGGATCGTACACATATCAGTCTTAAACATAGTTGAACTCTTCACTAGATCTTGCAAACAAAACACTACTTTAGATATCACATATCTTTTAATATTTTTTGTTTCTAAAAATAATTTTTAGTTCCAAGAATATCACATTACTATCCCAAACATTTTGAAGTTTGGGTTTCTCGGAAGCAAGCAGGTCATAATGCAATTCTAACTGAAGGACGTGAGTCTCATCATCCATAGCATTAGCAGGAGAATATTGTAAGTATGAAGTAGGACAAAATCCTTCTTGGCACTTTTAGAGGGCGATCCTTTCAATCATAAAGATTCAACCAGATAATTAGCAGTCAACCAATTTCAACAACAAAGGTGGAACTGTGAGCCATAATTCTACAACTATAATACAAACTACACATAGACATTATTCATAATTAATTTGCACGAGTGATTAAACTTAATTAATACATAATTGTGTTCCCACTCAAATCAATATCTCTCATAATTGATAGTGAGTGATTTAAGATCCAAATATAGTTCTCAGTCATTGATGTGGACATCACTGATCACGGGAATTTTGACAGGTAGGCAAACTATTGTCGATCATATCTCCATATGACTCTTGTTCATCTTTCGATGCTTTTGCTCTGAGCCTAGAACGATTCTGCCATAACTTCAAGACAACCGAGTGTTATCTGCTTGCTTGGTCTGACCTCGCTCGTCGTACACCTTCACGCCCCGTTTGTACTCATGTGGACATGACGCAATCCGGAACGCTGCGTGTTATAAATGGTTGCAACACTAGGAAGTGCATCTTTTAACTTGATATTTACTGTGAGAGATCACCCTAATAATTGAGTACTGTAGAATCAAAGGGTGCAAACAACAAAGGGATAAACATCTTAGGAAATTCATAAAGGCATGATATGTTATAGCCCTGGGCGTCGGGAATCTCCGTGAGCATCTTCAATCTCCAGTTGAAGCGTCGTGACGGCCAATATTTCATTGTCGTGGCAACCGTTTCAAAATAGTTGTCGTGGCAGCAATTTCAGATAACATTGTTGTGGCGGCCATTTCAAAAATGTTGTCGTGACACCAAGTTCAGAAATTCTGCCGTGACACATTATAACTCCTCGTCCTGCGCCAAGTACACCTTCTCCTTGTCAGGGTCCTCCATGTATGGTTGCCATTGTCACCTGTAACTTGTAGGCTATCTCTGCGAATTTTACGTTAACGTGGAAATCTCGTGGATCCAGCCATCATGTCATGACGGCAGGCCACTTAACATTACAACATACACTACAAAAAAATTACACTTCTGTGATGATACATGACATCACAGTAAGTCACGTTTTCTGTCATGCATGTACATCCATGATGATTTTATGACAGAATCAAGATAGTCATACATGTGCTGTCGTAGAAGTGTTCCATGACATTATCAAAATTATCATCACGGAAGTGTCCACTTCCATGATGATAAATCGCGCGTCATAGAAGTGCTTTCGTCAAGGGTGACCAACATGTGGCATCCACCGTAACGGGTCGCCATTAAGCTGTCGGGTTCCGGTTTGGATCCGATAACCCGTTAACAGCCCCGACCAATGGGGATTTTCCACGTGTAAAATTCTTAATGGCCAAAGGAACCACGTGTCGGCTCACCGTTGGGACAGATGTCATCCACTCAATGGACCGAAGGCGCCTATGATACGTCGAAATGTGGCACGACCCAACAAGGCCCATTTCGATGAAAAGGTCGGCCCATTTGACTTGGTCAAAAGGTAGCGGGTCAGCCCACGAAAAGCCTGTTAACGGCATGTTCGCATATAGCCCATTTACAGCCCGCTAAGTCACGACCCATTATGGCCTATCTGAATTTGGCCCAGTAGCGTCATCTGGGCCGTCCAATATGATTCCAACCCATTGTAACTTCCGGCCCATGTATGGCCCATGACGTCTTTCGGCCCATATGAGGCCCTTTGTAACTCTTGGCCCATTAACAACCCGTGGTGAAACTGACCCGTAATGAACAGTGTATCGCTTTATACCCATTATTCCATTGGGCCATTTCCAGCCCGTGTTATCTTTCGGCCTTCTCAGGGATCATTTATTCATGGGCACATTTCCAGCATTCGGTTACTTACGGCCCGTTACTGGCCTTTTCTGCTTGTGGGCCAAATTCGGCCCGTGGTTACAATCGGCTCGTTTGTGGGCCGTTAATCCACTGGGCAGTTTTCATAGTGTCATCAAATACGGCTGGATAATGATGGCCCGTTATGGTCGGTCAATGAACGGACGATTCCAACTGTAGCTCGTTTACGGCCCATAATGCGGTCAGTTATTGGCCCATGTTTGGCCAATCGATCATACGGCCCGTAGAAGTCCCATTGATGCTACGCCCCGTAGAAGGCCCATTCTTTCTATGGCTCGTAGGAGGCCCATGGTCACTACAGTAAATATGTAGCCCATGGTTATTATGGCCTAGTTTGAAAAAGTAGGTTATTGTGGCCACTAGCAAACCGCGGAAAAGAACTGCACTGACTACAAGCAAACAAATAAACAAGACAACAAGGAAATGAATAAGCAAGCAACTTACGCTAGGCTATCACAGATATTACACATATTACATCCACTGGGCATCAAGGTTCGCAACCAGTGCAAATATAGGGAACAAAGCAGCATATCACATACACTGGTTGTCAAAGTTGGCGACCGGTGCAAATAAACTCCACAGCAAAACAAGTCCAGAACTGAAACCACTTCAGAAGATCTCAAGAAATAATATCCTGGGTACCCATAATGCTGGCAAGATGCTTAGCAAGCTTATTAACTTTCACTTGTTTGGCGCTTAAATCCTCCAACGCTTGCTGTTGCACCAGAAAGTATGCATCTGAATGTTGCATGGACTTCTCGTTGCAGAACATCTGATCGATGCCTTTCAACTTGAAGTTAAGACTCAAGAAGCCGAACTAATTTAGGTAGTGAGTTCGAAGAGCTGGTGCCAGCAGTAGTGGCCAGTAACTCGAACACTACATCAAGACATGACTTTGGGGTTGTCTCAATGTCTTCAATATAGTTTTTATCGGCTTTCTTGGAGACAAACAGGGATGTCTCACTATCTTGAACCTTATCTGCATTACATCCTTTGCCATTGCATACCAGGGTACTCTTCTCTAATATTTTATCGGCATTCTAAAAGAGAAACAAACAGACACATCACAGTTATACCATGTTGTATATGAAAGTCATTTTGGTAAACCAGTTCAGTAGTAAGGTGGACAGGATAACAACATGAAACAAACATATATCTATGTAGCATGGTCACTGTATGGTCTATATCATTCTAGTTTATGTTGCCAAATAAAGATAGAGACAGTTCAAATCATATCTATTTAAGACAAAGCAACATAGACAGAATATAAGTGTGGGAAACTACATAGCAATAACAACACTTGTAATGTGCATGGCATGAGAACATAACTGTTTATTCAATTGAAACTGAAATCAACATAGAGCAAGTTACAATAGCAAACACGTTAAAGAAACATGTTTAAAACATACCTGTTGCGCCTTTGGAGTTTCAGTTACATCCTTCAAATTTGAAATTAGTTGGTATGAGTAAATACAGTGATGCAAGAGCAAAGGAGTATGAACCATAGCTACAGAACCTGACCTGAGAACAATTCTTCTTCTGCTTTAAGCGTTGACTTGGGGTTTGGAGTGGTGGCCCTCGTGCTTTGGGCACTGTAGTTGCCTTACTAACTGCTCGTGTTTGGGTGCTCTATGGTGGAGACGGTGCTGTGTCAACTGGGTTGCTATCTGCTGGGATTGGGGTTAGAAGGGTGTTGTTGGTTCTCTGTCCAACTGGGTATGGGTACAATCTGCATGAGTCTGGGTTATGTGTGGTGGGGCTGGTTCTTGGGCAAGTACAACCGTGGTTCTATCTACATCGACAGGTAGCACGATCTTTTTTGAAGACCGTGTTTTTACTCCCACAGATACTGCCATCGCCCCCTCCAATTCAAATGGCTGATAAACAAGAAAAGTAATTGAATGTGTAGACATTGTAAGATAGACATGTGCAATGGATAGTAGGGAAGAAAACAGGGCATGAAATAATTCACATTTATGTTGTCTAACCAAACAGAATAGCATGACATAATTTCACATGTATGATGGCTAATTAAACAGGATAGCATGACACAATTTCACATGTATGATGGCTAAATAAATATGATAGAATGACATACTTCAAAATATGATGACTATGTAAATAGGATGACATGATATAACTATATGTGTGTCTATTAAAGTGGTTGGCATGCCATAATTCACAAACATGTCGTCGATGGAAACATGATGGCATGGTATAGTTCACGGATAGAATGACATAATTCAAAATATGATGACTATATAAACATGATGAGATGATATAACTATATTATGTCTTTAGAAATGGGTTGGCATGCCATAATTCAGATACATGTTGTCTATGTAAACATCATGGCATGATATAATTCAAATATATGATTTATATACTAAGCAAGTGAGCAGAGGGCAATCGCATATATGATGTGTCAACTAAGGAGATGACATTCAATATTGTGTATATGATGTAAGAACTAAGCATTGCAAGACAACATATGCATGATATGAGTAATATAACCCTGTCAAGTTTGAGCATACACCTCAGGGGGATAATAGGACTGGTCATCTGCTCGGAATCCTCCTCTGAGGATCTATCTGTAACCAGCAAGATATCTGCTTCACCAGGTAGCATTGTCTGCTCTAAAGACCTTGTTTTCACTCAAGATTTCTCCATCACCAAAGCAAATGGCTGATGCACAGGAAGAGCAGTTGAATATACAAACATTGTCAACAAATGTAATGAGTAATACAAAAAAGGATGGCATGATATAATTCACATATATGACGCTTGGCTAAACAGCATGGCATTGCATAATTCACATACATAATGCCTTGCAACAAGGCATTGCATAATTCACATATATAATGTCTTGCAACAAGATGTCATTGCAAAATTCACATACATGGTAATTAGACACTAAACAGGTGGCATTCACACAAAGCATGTCTAAACTAAGCAAATGACATGCTAATGCAAGACACCATATGCATGATATGA
>NC_041389.1:352358357-352513107 GCF_002162155.2 Triticum dicoccoides
CTAAATCCTCCTCCGAGGAGCTATCTGTAACCAGCAAGACATATGCTTCGTCAGATAGCATTGTCTGCTCTGAAGACCTTGTTTCCACTCTAGATTTTTCCATGACCGTGTCGAATGGCTCATGCACAGGAAGAGTAATTGAATTTACTAAAATTGTTGACAAATTTAATATGTGATAAAAATGATGGCATGATATAATTCACATATAAGATGACTAGCTAACCAGTGTGGCATTGCAAAATTCACATATATGATGTCTGGCTAAACAAGATGGCATTACATGATTCACATATACGATAAAGGAACTAAACAGATGGCATTCACACAAAGCATGTCTAAACTAAGCGGATGGCATATTTGATGTATAAAGTAAGCAATGCAAGGCACCATATGCATGATATTACCAACATCAGCATGCCAAGTTAGAACGAAGACCTTAGGGGGTAAATAGGAGTGGTCTTCTCCTTCTGAATCCCCCTCAGAACAGTTATCTTCCTCTTGATTACAATCCAAAATGGGTGGCGGGGGGCTGCCTTTGCACCCACCATGGAGTGACGTCTGCATGAAATTTTATTGCCATACAAGGCTCATCTCTTTTGCTCTACATGTTCAGTTCCATTGTGTACAATAACTGACATGCATAGGAATAAAACATAGAGATTATGTAAGGAGTGCATGCACAAATCCAGAGTGATGGTAGAAAACTGTGGATAGACCCAAAACCAATGATAGCAGGCAGATAATAGCTTTAGTTAAAAAATACAGATAATGGCTCCTTTAACGTTTGTTTCCAACCCAACATGAAACTCATAGTAGACACCCGAGATTAACCAGATAGTAGATAGATAGTATTGATTGCTGCCCCAGTATGTACCCCACAACAATTTAAAAACTCAAGTTTGAGCATTAGTTTGGACCTGACTCGGAGTCTAATAGATGAGCAGGATGATAAAGTAGCATGTCATCATATTAAGCGATGCATAACATAAGAAAACACAAAAGAGTGCGACCTCTCTTGCAGACCCATGTGGTCCTCAAGGTCATCTACTCAGTTTATGATGGTAATGCAGTTGTCGTGGCTGCCGGCGGCGGGGAAGAAGATCTGAGGCAGCAAAAGACAGTCTGGAGGGCAGATCCCTGCTTTGGTGAACCCTTCCGTCGTTGGAGCAGCTGAGCTGGGGTGGAACACAGCGCAGCAGGAGCGGAACAAACCACACAATTTCTTTGACACATATATGTAACAGAAGTAATTGTGTAAGGGCTTGTTTGAATTTGAGGATTCTAACAATGCAGGGATAGGAAATAGACATGAACATGATAGGAATGCACGTGCAAAATAGAGAATTTAAAAACACTGGATTTCTGCCAATCTGGGTGTTTGATTCACAAGAATTGGAAGATCACAGGATGCAAAGAAGCATGGTGAGATTAAGTCAAACCACAAGAAAATGTATGGTTATAATGCTATTATGCTACTATCTCTTAGTCTTGTGCTTCAGAAGAGGAATTTGAAAAGGAGGACAAGTGGAAATTAAAATTCCTACAGTTCTTCTTTCAAGGAGACACTAAAGGAACAAATCCTACAGTTTTCCTTTGCTCCATTCCTTTGAACCAAATTCATGAATAGTAGTACCATAGGAAACTTTCCAATTCCTATGTTTTTCATTCACTTTTCCTTTCAAGAACTGGCAATTCTAGTAGGCAGGCTTGAGCAAGGAAAAGCCTATACTAAAAAAATGTTTTTGTGCTACTTCTATTACTTTGGACCCAGGCCACTGCCCTACTAGCTCAACTCCCAGGCCCATCGACAAATGCACAGCTCAAACGCGCAGCGATAAATAATGATGGCGTTCAAGAGAGTCCATCACGGATAGCTAAGTTCCCCGGCACCTCTCTGATTGTATTATAGTAGGAGAAACTAATTGTATTTCACGTTACTACGTGTGCTCAGTGGACAATATATATAACATGTAGAGTAAAAAAGCGATGCAACAAGTGTACAACCTCTTTGGTGAAGCCATGTCGATCTCAGCGTGATTGGGTTGGTCGGTGAGGATGCTTCGACTGATTTGGCTGTCGGAGGAGGGGAAGAAGATCTTAGGCGTCTGGAGATGGAGCCCGGGGTACTGCTCCACTGTGATGGAGGGTTTCATCGTTGGAGCAGCTCCAGTGAGTTGTACGGCGACGAGGCTGAAGCAGGACAAGAGAGACAATGTTAACATGAGTGGAATTCTAATAGCATCTACAATAGATGACGTATAACCACAAAGTGCCAGATGTAAAATACATCAGCCGCTCATCTCTGAACTTAACTGTTGAAACTGAATTTAACTGCCGAAACTGAATTTAATTGTCAAAACTTAATTTTGTTTTCGAAAATGAATTTTACTATCGAAACTAAACGCACTAGTAGCAGAAAAGCAGTAGTAGCAGCAGCAACACATGCGAGAGCCGGGGCAGCTGGTCATGTAGCAGCATCTCCGGTAGCAACTACAGGGGCTCGAGGGAGAGTAGGATCTGCTGCTTGTGCAGCAGCAGTGCGTGCAAGAGTAGAGTAGCAGCGCAAGCAAGAGCAAGAGCAAGAGCAGACCAGGCAGGGGACTGAGAGCAAGAGCAGAGCAGTAGCGCGAGCGAGAGCCAAAGCAGCAGTAGCTCCTACTAATGTGGACGTCACTGCCGAGGGAGCGAAGTTGTGCAAGAAGTGGCCAGTGACGCCGCCGTGGATGGAGCCACGCATGTCGGCTCGGGACCGAGCGCCGGCAGCACCGTGAGATTGAATCAAGAAGAAAATGCGGCGGTTAGTGTAGAACCTCTTTGGTGGTGCCGATTAGGCTTCAGCTTCATCCGAGGAATCGGTGATGATGCTGCTCTTCCGGTGGTGCAGGTGAAGATGGCGGTGGAGGAATGAAGGTGGCGCGAAAGACGAGGGGAACGTTTTGGCGGCTCCTTGGAGGTGTAGGACGGGGTGGCTGAACCGGCGGGACGACGAGATCGATGACATATCCTCATTGGTGTGGTGGACGAGGGACGTTGAGGTGTTGCTGTGGACAACGTTGTCGGGGAAGAGGCTCCGGCTGGGTGGCGGACGGAGGAGGGTGTGGGGCTTCACGGGTTTACGTGGCCTTGGTGTACGAATGTGTGAGTGGATGGGATGGGAGGGGGGAACCATGGCTTAAGGACGCGCTTGTCCGAAATGTGGGGTAAGTTACAAAAGTACCCCCACTGGTTTGAGCTAGGCAGTTCTTTCAGTTCAGGGGTATCACGAGCATTTCGCTAGTCGGGATTTCGCAGGAGGTGGGAGTTTTTGCACGCGTTGTAATTTTGGGATAGCAAGGCGCGGGTTGAGATGGAGGGAGTTTTTGGAGCACAAAGAGACAAAGATATATCTTAAATATTTTAGTGTAACAAGGCGCGTATTGAAGAGGTGGGAGTTTTGCAGCATGATAGGCAGAGATGCTAGCTTGAAATTTCAGCATAACAAGGCGCGGCTTGAAATTTCGGGAGAACAAGCTTAACATGTACAAAAAAAGACAATTCACACTTCATCACTAGAGAGATCCATGTCTCGTTTTTACTATATTACTACAAATGCATTCAAATACAACAACAAAAAAACTAAAAAAATCGGGACAACAAACATAACGTGTACAGTACCAAATCAATTTGCACTTCCCTCAACAATAAAAAAACAATTCGTGTTGTCTAGCATATGGACTAAATTTGAGTACATTTTCCCTATTTGAATGAGATTGTACTCGGGTTAGTTATACAACCATATAAATATTATCTTCACAACACATGACATGAATATAGGAGTAGTAAATTCCTATATAAATACGAACTACATGTACATACGATCTCAAATTCAAATATATGTATCCATTTTATGTTGAATTCAAATCATAGTACATGTATCGTCTAGCTAGATGTTCGGAATCTAAACCATGTATGATACTATGTAAAATGTGTTTAACACGCACAACACACACAACACAAACACACAAACATGATTTAGACTAGTAAGGTACATGTGCATTGCACACATGAGATTTGGCTACCAAATTATAAATAAATACCACATTATAGCATGTAAGCTTTGAGTCATATATGCATGATGTAGATGTTTGTTTAATTCTTATGGTTCATCTCATTCAAAATCAATTAGTTTTTATAAAAAAGCTAATCTATTTTAAGATTCATGGAATTGTGCGTTGTAAAGCATAACGTAAAAACAAATAATGGCAATTCATGTAAATTTTTTTGGGCAATTATGATACAGAAGATTCTAGAACAAAGGAGAAGTGCTTGTGTTTTGAGGTTTGTGCATTATGCTTAAGTTCAACCATGCAGTCTTCTAGATTGTACATGTGGCAAAATCTGGTGGAATGTAGATGATATCCAACGGCCAGTAGTGCTAGGATGAAGGCTCCACACCTTTCCTTTTCATGTAAATTTAATGATAATAAAACCTTCGCTTCTTATGCTAATGGTATATATGATTACTGTGATGTGGAATGAATAGAAGAATTCGTTGCTTTTAAGGGTGCTTATGAAATTGAACCTTTGTTTGAAAAGTGTGAAAATTATCATGATGATGTTTACAGACCTGAAAATTATGCTCAACTTAAATATTGCTATGAGAATTATGAATATAATTCTAATATTGATGCATTTATTGAGAAAGTCTCCGCTGTCCAAGAAGAGATTAATATTTTGCAGGAATCTATGGAAGAAGAAATAGACGATGTTGTGAGCTCATTAGATGAAAAAGATGACGAGAAAAGTGAAGAACAAAAGGAGGAAGAGCGGATTAGCTACCCGTGCCCTTCTAATGAGCGTAACTCTTCAACTCATACATTGTTTAATTTCCCTTTGTGCTTATCGAAGGATGATTATGATGTTTGCTATGATCCCTTGGATTCGTTTGAAATATCCCTTTTTGATTAACTTGATGCTTGTTATGCTTGTGGCCATGATGCCAATATGAATTATGCTTATGGAGATGAACTTGCTATACCTTATGTTAAGAATGAAATTGTTGCTATTACACCCACACATGATAGTCCTATTATCTTTTTGAATTCTCCCAATTACACTATATCGGAGAAGTTTGCACTTATTAAGGACTATATTGGTGAGTTGCGTTCTACTATTGCACATGATGATTTTGATAAATATAATATGCATGTGCTTGCTGCTCCTACTTGCAATTATTATGAGAGAGGAACTACATCTCTGCCTCTCTATGTTTCCAATACGATAAAATTGCAAGAAACTGTTTATACTATGCATTAGCCTTTACTTCGTGTGCCTGAATTGTTCTTTTATGACATGCCAATGCATAGGAAGAGAGTTAGATTTTGTTTGTGCATGATATATGTTACTTTGTGCTCACTACTAAATCACAAATCATTGTTAATTAAAATTGGCTTTGATATACCTTGGGATCAGGGTGGATCCATTACTTGAGCACTATATGCCTAGCTTAATGGCTTTAAAGAAAGCGCTACCAGGGAGACAACCCGGAAGTTTTAGAGAGTCATTTTTTCTGTTGTGTGCTTTTAAAAAGTTGAAATAAAATAAAATAAAGGGGAACATAAAACTTTTCAAAAAGAAAAGTGAAAGTGAGAAAGACGAGCATTGTTAAAGTGGGAGCTAGCCTTGAACTTTGTTCATGCCCACGGAAACTTTGTGAACCTTGATTACAGAAACTTTTCAACAAAAATAATTATCCCCGTGTACAAATCCTTTGTACTATAAAAATAATGTGCCAAGATTTGCCTTTAGGATTGTCGACGTTCTGGGAACGGGGGTACCTAGACTTGCCTGCCTGCGGCCTGCGGCGTGGCTCAAGGAGTGGCCCAGTACGACCCATCTTCGTCAACATATGCTCAAGACCCTCGTGGGGAGGACGACAGGAAGCCTCCTCAGGCACGACCTCGTCAGACTGGCTCGCGAGGAGGCGGAGAGATCAAGGCGGGGTACCTCACGAGGTGCCCGTGACGCAAGCCATGACGACCGAAGCCAGGCGGGCGCCAGGCGGGCGCTGGCCTGCGCAGAGTCCTTGTTTCCTCTTTGGTGCAAAGGGGGCAAGCGCAGGCAAGGGTATCGAGCAAAGTCAACCATTTCGGTGCAACAAGACCAAGACAAGCAGAACGGCAGGATGGAGGTCATCGTGGAGCCCAAGCCAGCGTCATCATCAGAGCCTTTGGCAGGCGAGGACCAACTTTAGTCAGGATAAGTGTACTAGATGTTCCCCTTCAAAATGGCCAATTGTTGGCGCCCTTCCCGCTCAATATTTGGGAAGAGGACCAGGGCCTCGCTCTATAAATAGGGTTAGCGACCACAGTAGAGCGGATCCCAGATTCAATCCTTCCCAAGAGGCATCACCTCCACAAGAACTCCTCCCCTCGCGAGGCAGTTCTTCCTTTGTATTGTTCATCATCAACCCCTGAGGCAATCCACCACACCACAAACTAGAGTAGGGTATTACACCGCAATGGTGGCCCGAACTAGTATAAACCTCGTGTCCCTTGTGTTGTTCTTCGTGTAGATCAGACCCTTTGCGAGGCGGCGAGACGCGAGTAGGTAGGAGGTGCGATCTCTGCACGTACCCCAGAGTTCGAACCATAAGGGTCTGCCGGAACCCAAAATCCGACATTTGGCGCGCCAGGTAGGGGTGCGCCGGAGCTTTCCCTTCCGCCGACCCGCTCTCCATCAGCGTCATGCTTCGCCCTCATGACAGGCACCACGCTGCCTGCTCCGGCTGCCGATGCCAGCCCTGGGGCCAGGGGGCTCCGAGACTTGGCCCCCGCCTTGTGGCAGGTGCGGTGGTCGCACAAGTTCAAGTTAGAGATGCCATCGTGCTACAACGGCATGGCGGATCCACTGGCCTTCTTGCTAGCGTACAAAGAGGCCGTCCTCAAGGCCGGGGGCGACGACAGGGTCATGGCTAACTGGTTTCCCATGGCCCTCACCGGTGTTCCACGCATGTGGCTGCTCCACCTGCCAGCGGCTTCTGTGACCTCTTGGGAGGAGCTGCGTGGCCTCTTCCTCGCCCAGCATGCTGCACCGGCGCCCCCGGTCGTTGCAGCTCTTCTGGGTGGCTCGCAAGCGCCGCCCTTGGGCCGCCATGTCAAGCCATTCGCCTGCCAGATCGGCGCCGCCGTCGTGCAGCATGGGGCTCCTCTGGGTTGGGCGACGCCCAAGGCTGATCTAACCTTCAGCTCGGATGATCACCCCTCCAACTCAGCCTGCTCGGGCGCGCTCCCAATGCTGTGCACCCCCACCATCTGCCAGGTGGCTGTCACCAGGACCCTCATCGACAGTGGTGCAGGTCTCAGCATGCTCTCGGTAGAAGCCTTCAGCCTCCTCCACGTGCCGCCGGAGCGGCTTCAGCCCAACCGACCCTTCTTGGGCGTCGGAGGCGGTTTCATCGGCTCCCTTGGACAGATCCACCTCCCGGTAACCTTCGGCACCTACGGCAACTTCCGCATGGAGATGATCGACTTCGACATCGCCCCCATCGGCCTCCCATACAACGCCATCCTCGGCTACCCGGCCCTGGCACGGCATGGCCGCAACTCACCCGGCGTACAACCTCATGAAGATGCCCAGGAGCAACGGCATCCTCACCATGACCGAAGACACCGGGGACGCATTACAAGCGCTCAAGCTTGCCTTCAAGACCGCGGCGGTGGCGCAGCCCGTTGGCTTAGTCCCCCCGAGCCCAAGAGTGATGCGCCGGCCAAGAAGAAGCAGTTGTTCAGCCAAGACAAGGCGGAAACCAAGCAGGTACCAGTTGACGAGGGTGATCCCACTGGTGCTACCTTCACGATTGACACCAACCTTGAGCTTGAGCAGGAGAAGGCCCTGGTCAGCTTCCTACGTGCGAACAGGAAGGTGTTTGCATGGGAGCCTAATCAGCTAGCAGGAGTCCCAAGGGATGTAATTCAGCACCATCTCAACGTGTGTCCCAACGTGCGCCCTGTGAAGCAGAAGGCACGGCGGCAGTCCACTGAGAAGCAGGCCTTCATCATCCAAGAGACCCGCAAGTTAGAAGCAGCAGGGGTCATTCGTGAGGTTCACTACCCAGATTGGCTGGCCAACCCTGTCGTCGTGCCAAAGAAGGGTGGAAAGGAACGCATGTGTGTCGACTTCACCAACCTCAACAAAGCCTGCCCGCAGGATCCATTCCCGCTTCCTCACATCGACCAAATCATTGACTCCAGTGCCGAGTGTGACCTACTATGCTTCTGGGATGCCTTCTCGGGCTATCATCAGATCAAAATGGCGGTGGAGGACGTGGAGAAAACGGCCTTCCTAACCCCATGTGGGGTATATTGCTACACCAGCATGCCGTTCGGGTTGTGCAGTGCAGGCGCGACCTTCCAGCGGTTGATGCACATCGCTCTGGGGCGACAGCTTGGGAGGAACGCTGAAGCTTACATTGATGACATTGTGGTGAAGTCTCGGGAGGCAGAGACCCTGATACGAGATTTAGAAGAAACCTTCATGAGGCTCAGCAAAGTGGACCTACGGCTCAACCCGGAGAAGTGTGTGTTTGGAGTCCCCTCGAGCAAGCTCTTAGGCTTCCTCGTATCTCACAGGGGCATCGAGGCTAACCCGGAAAAGGTCAAGGCGGTCGAGGACATGAGCCCGCCAAAGACCCTCAGGGAAATGCAGAAGCTCACTGGGCGTGTAACCGCTTTAGGGCGTTTTATCTCCAAGCTGGGAGAGCAGGCGCTGCCCTTTTTCAAGCTGATGAAGAAGAAAGGCCCCTTCGAATGGACTGAAGAGGCCGACAAGGCATTCCAAGACCTCAAGAGGTACCTCACCAGCCCCCCGATGATGGTGGACCCGCGCCCTCAAGAGCCCCTGGTGCTCTACCTTGCAGCCACCCCTTACTCCGCCAGTGCAGCCCTGGTGGCGGTCAGAAAGGAGCGCCAGGCCTCGGCCTCCGTCGCACTCCCGTCCGAAACAGAGCGGGGCCAGGAAGGCCTCGCAAAGGCGGCGGCCGCAGCAGAGAAGGATTAGCCCCACCAAGGGGGCGCGCCCGGAGCAGAGGAGGCCCCTTCAGGCGATCAGAGGCCGAGAGCCACACCGCCTCAGGAGGCGCCCCGACCTCCAGAAGACGCGAGCCGCGCCACCACCCTCAATCTCGTCGAGCACCCGGTGTACTTCGTCAGTACGGTGCTGCGGGACGCAAGGGCACGGTACCCAATGCCCCAAAAACTCCTCCTCGCACTGTTGGTAGCCTCGCGCAAGCTGCGGCACTACTTTCAGGGCCATCCCATCAAGGTTGTCTCAGCCTACCCCCTGGAAAGGGTACTCAGGAGCCCCAATTCAGCAGGGGGGTCGCCGAATGGAACATCGAACTGCAAGCATTCCAGTTGGAATTCAACACCACCAGGGTCATTAAAGGGGCTACGCTCGCATATTTCGTGGCTGAATGGATAGAGGCGCCAGGGCTCAAAATAGACGAGGACCGGTCGCTCTCCCCGGGGAGCGAAGCGCCGGACGGTTGGGTGATGTACTTCGACGGAGCATTCGCGCGACAGGGCGCAGGGGCTGGTGCAGTGCTCATATCCCCCACTAAGGACAAGCTTTACTATGCTGTGCAGCTCTGTTTCCAGCATGGGGAGAAGGTCTCCAACAACATAGCAGAATATGAGGGCCTGATAGCGGGCTTAAGGGCAGCCATCGCCTTGGGAGTAAAACGAATCACCATGAAGGGTGACTCGCAACTCCTCGTCAACTTCTCCAGTAAAGTGTATGAGCCAAAGGATGAGCACATGGAAGCGTACCTCGCAGAGGTCTGCAAGATGGAGAAACAATTTTGGGGGCTGGAGTTGCAGCATGTGCCTCGCGGTACTAACCAAGAGGCTGACGACATCGCCAAGAGGGCATCCAGGCGGCTACCTCAGGAGCCTGGCGTCTTCGAGGAGCGACTCTTCAAACCCTCGGCGACACCGTTGTTATCAAGCACAACGCAGCCTAGGGAGGAACTCCCTCAGCCACCTGCCTCGGGAGCTGTCGTGGAAATATCACGTCAGATGTCCTCGTGTAAGGACTTAGTCGTAGAGCCATCGCGACGGGTTAGCTTAAAGGGGTTAAACGGACAAAGGACATGAGGGATTTTATACTAGTTCGTCCCCTTCGATGAAGGTAAAGGCCTGCGTCTAGTTGTGATGGGATTATTGGGGTCTCGCTAACCAGGGAGCTAAACAAGCTATGCCTGGCTATCAAGTTGTGTTTTCTTCTCCCTGAACCGTCGTCGGGTCGTCCCCTTATATACACGGGTTGACGCCCGGCCGGTCTACAGAGTCCCGAGGCTGACTCATACAAGTGTTCGGCTCGGTCTCTCCCTTCCTTATCTTACAATACAAGTTACATGACTATGGCGGTTTACCAATATGGGCCCTAATCCGCCTTTGGGCTCCGGGCCTCTAAGCTTCATAGTAAAGCGCCATCTTCTAATCGTCGTGGGCTTCAACACGGTTGAGGGTAAACCGGCCCCTCCTGGGCGGTTCGTACTCAATAGTTATATCCCCAACATTAGGCCCGAGAGTGATTTGAATTTATTCATGTCAATCTTCAGTACTTAGGAAAATCCTGTGAACATCTTCCTTTGCTTCTCATAAACCACCATGACATCTTTTTCCTTTAAACTTTGTTAAACCGCTGTGACGTCATCCTCTGGATACAGCAATGGATCATCATGACGTCATCTCTGTAAAAAACGAATAAAAAGATTCCTCTTATTAATGTCATCCCGGAAATCGAGGCGACAACTGTGCCACTCGCCGCTTTTGACTCCTTGATTTTCACGCCGGTCTTTATCCATTTTCCTTATAAATAGACCCGAGGGCCCTTTCCATTCTTCCCCTTCCACACTTCTTCTTCTTCTTCCTCACGACGCCCCAGCTCTGAAGCTTTGCCACCGCTCTCGACCTTCAAATGTTGCATCAGCAAAGGCCGCTGCATCAACCTGGTTGTACCAGAGACCTTCGGCGTCCCTCCGCTATCCTGCGCATCCGGTAAGCCTCTCCCTCATAACCCTAGATCTATATTTTAGGGTTCATGTTTTCATCTGCATTCATAGGTGCTCATCCCTAGTCTTCCCATATTCACTGCTGCCATAGCTTTTTGATTCAACCGTAGCATAAATCCAGTGCGGTAGTTGCTCCGCATCCAGTTTAGTACTTAGTAGGTCTTCCTTCTTGCACAGATTCCCTTAATAGAGCGCACGAACTTCTCTGCTCTGTTTAACACCTTAATAGACCGTAGAAAATTTTCTTACTGAAACTTTGGTAGATCCAAATTAATTCCGTCACTGTGTTAAACCTGTTTCTGTCAACACTTAGCAGATTTTGAACTCAGGCCCTTTTGCCTACAGGCGATTTAACCTTTGATGACCAGTCCGCCATATACCATTAGCCCTCTCTTAAACCGCCAATAAAATCTAGACGGCAATTTGCCAGTTTAACACTGAATAATTTGCATAAACCATTAATCGTAAACCAACTTTTATTTTCCTTTCAGTTTTTTCTTCCGGAATGACCAAACAATTCTCTGCCTGTAATTGGGTTCCATCCAAGATCACGGAGACTAAAATCAATGGATATGTCACCACTGGCTCTTTAGCCTCCAAAAGGGTCCTTCATTGGCGTGTCCCGGATTCTGAATGCCCTCCTGAACCTCAAGATGGAGAAGTTATTGTTTTTATGCAGCACTTAGACCGGGGATTCAATCCCCCCGGATCAAAATTCTTCCAGGATGTCCTCGCAAGCTTCCAACTCCATCCACAAGATATTGGACCGAACTCCGTGTCCAATATATGCAACTTTCAAGTATTCTATGAAGTCTACCTTCAGGAAGAACCGTCTGTGGAGTTGTTCTGGGATTTCTTCCACTTGAACCGTTGTACGGAGTTTTCTGACGGTCCCAACACAGAACTGGGCGGCGTTTCGATTTAGAAAAGAAAAGAGGTTGACTTCCCACATGCAAAACATCATAGCCATCCTAAGGATTGGAACCAGACTTAGTTTTACTGCTGGAACACTGCCCCTGATGGAGAAAATCCTTTGTCGGGTTACTGTCCCCACCGACTTAGCAATAACCACCCATTACCTTCACGCTTATCCGCCGCAGAACGAAGAACTTTTGCTCCTCAAATCGCCAAGGTCCGGGCCCTCATGGCCAACGGTTTAACTGGCATTGATCTTGTCCGCTGCTGGGTATCTTGGGGTATTTTGCCTTTAAGCCGCCGCCCCGGATTGATGCATGAATACACTAGCAAACGTTAAAGACCCTCAACGCTATCATGAAATAGTAATGACGGACCTTGAAGTTACTGAATCTGCAAAGAAGATGCTTGATGAAACAATCTCTACATGCAGTCAAACCGGATTGGCACCTTTTTGCGTCTCCAATCCTCCACCAGCGGTAAAGTTTATCTGAATACTTATTGATCCGCCTCCGCTTTAACTGTGTGCTAACATTTCTTTGCCTTAATGTTATAGGCTAACAGCTCCTTGTGGAAGCGGACTAAACCGGCCAGGGCTCGTCCAAAGACCAAGGTTACCAAGAAGGTTCCCAAGAAGAAAACCACCGAGTCTTCTGATCCGCCTGAAGATGAGGAATCAGACGCAGAGGTAAAATTTTACTTAGTTGGTTCCTTTATTCGTACATCTTATTAACAATGATTGTTCCCAGGAGGAAGCTGAGACCAGCCATGCAGACAATGCTGAGGTAATCACTCTTTCTTCCGATTCTGATCTTGTGTCGGTTCAAAAAGTTCACCGCACAATTCGAAAAGTAAAACTATCTCAGCCTCTTGCTCATTTGGATCCAAAATTTTCTGTGAAGACACAACAAGGTGTAGATCGTCGCACAACCTGACACAGTGGTCAGCAAATCACCTCGTCCGGTTTGCCAGATACACCAACCCGGAAACGTCGTCCAGAGGTGACTTATTCTCCTGAAAAGCTTTATCCTTTGAAGGGTTTCTTCCGATGCCCACTCAATCCATCTGATCCAAATTATCAGGCATCTTCCAACTCGTCTGGCGGTTCATCAACCACATAGTTGCCTCCCCTCAAGATCGTTGCTAGGTAAGTACACTTTCTGAAGTTATTTCTTCATGCGTCTGTTTATCATACTCTAACTTTGGATGTTTGTAGCGCCAAGGCCCGATTAAGTAAAAAGGCCAAGACCAGCGACCATACTGACAATGTTGATCCGGAGAAGACCCCAGAAAATGAGGGCGAAAATCCTGATATTGCCACAGATCACTCTGCTCCGCAAAATCCAGGCGCTGATGCCAATCCGCCAGAAACTGAATCGGAGACACAGGTTGATACATCAACTCCTGATGCCACCCCTCCAAATCCAACTGTTGATCCGCCAAGCCCTGCTACAAAACCGCCGAGCCCTGCTGCCAAAGCCCCAAGCCCTGCTAAGGAGAATATCAATACGTCAAGCCCCGCCAAGGATGATGACATTGTTGTTACTGGCACGACATATACCGCCCCAGGAAATCCAGTTGCTTTATCCAAACATACCGCCAAGGATGAATTTACATTTATGAATAGGGGGAAAAGCAAAACTGATTTGTCAGACTATGCTGACTTATCTGCCCAAGACCTTCATTCCGGCTTCTTAAACCGTCTCTTCACCAGCCGAGACTATGAGGCCGGTTTGGTAAATTTGATGAGGGAACGCTATGAGGTAAACCATTGAATCCTTTACTCTGTACCTTCATTGCATTGTAGCCCCCAAGGGCCAGTTTGCCTTTAGAAAGTTAAACCAGGACTTTGCATATTTCAGTCTGTACTTTGTTGATTTCCCTTATGTATTTTTGATCAAACACATATTAGCCCCCAAGTGCCATGATTAAAACTTGTATTAATCCGTGGGACTTCAATAATAAGTAGAAAAAGTAATCCTCATTAGCCCCCAAGTGCCAAGTGTATAACTGGTTATATGCTTGGGACTTTCAAAAAGGTATTGATATGCTCTTCTTACTGTTGCAGAGTGAGATAAATCAACAAGCCTCTTAGATTGCCGATCTTCAAGAAAATTTGAAATCCCAACAAACAGAAACCACCAAGGCCAAGGATGAATTGAAAACTGCCTTAACCACCATGGAGCAGCTCAAAGAGTGGTTCAAATCTGAGCGGACCAACTGGGATACTGAAAAGGCTGGGTTGCTGAAGCGGGCAGAAGACACTGAAGCAACTCTTAAACCGGTGATGGAAGAGCTTACTGGATTAAAGCGCCAAATCAATGCCATGACTTCTGCAATATTTGGTAAGTACCGTTTGCCAATGCCTTATGAATATTCCGCTTTGATATTTGCCGGTTTAACTTGAAATCCTTAAACCGCTGTAGGTGGCCGCATTTCTCAGTTGGGCTCTGATATGCGGAGGAAGCTCAAGGCCGCCTATACGCTGATTGAACAGTTGTATACCGGTGCGCAACAGGTTATCTGCGCAACTTCTCATGACAATGCAGCCCCAACATTGATCAAGGACACTCTGGCTAAGTTATCTACGACACCAGCTCAGATAGAAGAGGTGAAGCGATCCGCCGCCAGGGCTGGTGCTTTGTTAGCACTAACCCGAGCCAAGGCATGGATAGCTGACCTTGATCCGGTCGATATTGCCAAGGGTTTTCCTAGTGAATAGGAAAATGGGGCAGTGTTTGACAATGACACCCTCAAACGTGTGACAAGGGAGATGCGTCCTTTGGCGAGTCAACTGGCTGAAGAAGCAAACTTGACGGTTCATCGATCTTTCTATGATGCTAACAACAGACGGGTTGAGGCTGTCATTCCAGAAGTGCAAAACCTTATTCCGCCAATCTGTAAGCATACTTACGCCCCTGACGTTGACCCGACTGATCTTATAAGTGAAGAGGCTGTCTTTCAGGCCTTAACCCGGATTGACTGGACCACCGCTGACTTCCAACCACTAGATGAAGATGAGGAGGTTGAACCGACGCCAGATGATCCATCGACTTCACGTCAACATGGCGATGATGCTTGATCCGGCAATCCGGTTGACTTTGCACAAAACTGTCCGGTTTAAGACAATTCCATATTTTGGGCAGTTTAAGCGCCTTGTAATAGGGTAGCAACAATACTTTGACCCGTTGCCATCGTGCAGTGGGAAATACTTTATGTGTTCCGTCACGAAAATTTCAATGTTGGCTCATATATCATAAGATGCAATCCCTGTGTCTGCATAAAAAGAATTGTCCTGTCGGTTTACCACCGGACGGGTCATAATGCCCAAGGTAAAGCCTGTTTGATAACCAAACTTTACGAAGTATGAAATAACTCATACTTGTGATGTGATATATCATGTTAATTGGTTTACCAACTTTGACTGTAATAAGGGTGAAGACCCAAATCTTGAATTTTTGTACAACTTCACCTTTCACTGATGGTGTGTAAGAAGCCATGCCGAGTTACAATGAACACCAGATGATCAAAACTGGCGACAAGTAGTCAAAGCCAGGCCGGGTTAATACACTCTGGTTTAATAATAAGGTTCATCAACTTTTAGTTGAGACCCAAGCCGGGTTAACTAACACCGGGTTAATGTGACGACTGAAAAGCCATACCAGATCAAAGATGCCAGTTTAACACAAAAGTCAGCAAAAAGAAAAATAGTGACAAGTACAAATAAAACCGTGTAGTCGAGGCTTTTCAAGGGCTGCCAGGCCCAAATTCGAGGCTTTTCATGGGCTGCCAGGCCGCTGAGTTAAACCATTTGACAAAGCCTTTTAAGATGGGCCTCCAACTAACCAATCACCGTTTTAACTTTGACAAGTTCAGGGTCTCAATGAGAGTAACTGTCAAATGTTCGGAGGGTCATGCCAGGATTACCTGGATAGGAGTGTCTTACTTGATGAAGGCAGGTTAACCCGGGGTTTTAGGTAAATATACCAGGCTTCCAAGCCGTGGGTCGATACCCAGCTACAAGGGTCCATTCAAACTCCTTGGTATTTGACACAAGGGGCCCCCAAGTAACATGATGAGCTGTGCTCATTAGGTGCCTATGTTTGAGCTATGCATAGCATCCAGACTCTCTTTGGCCCTTTGGGTGTGAAGCTCCCAAGCTATATTGTGGCATGATAGCCGGTTTAATAGGTAGCACTCCGCTTTGTCAGCAGAAGCCCCCATGCAACTCAAAGGTTATTTGAGAAAAAATAGCAGAGGCCCTGCTTATAGCAAGGATGCCAGTTTATTGTATTGATCATAATATATACATTGTCGAAATATGTACATAAGAAAAGCCTATGGCTCAAGTATAGTAAGGCCGTAGGAGAGCTATGTTCCAAGGCCGCCGGGTCTCCTCCTCAGAAGTGCGTGAGTTGTCTCGAACGTCAATGAGGTAGTATGATCCATTGTGCAGATTTTTGCTGACCACAAAGGGTCCTTCCCAAGGTGGGGATAACTTGTGCATGTCGGTCTGATCCTGGATGAGCCGGAGCACCAAATCGCCTTCTTGAAAGGTTCTTGTCCTAACCCGACGGCTATGATAACACCACAGGTCTTGCTGGTAAAGCGCCGAACGGGCTAAAGCCATATCTCATTTTTCATCTAACAGGTCCAACGCCTCCTGGCGTGCCTGCTCATTGTCCGCTTCAACATAATTAGCAACCCGGGGCGAATCGTGACGAATATCGCTTGGTAGGACCGCCTCTGCCCCATACACCATGAAGAAAGGCGTGTAACCCGTCGACCTGTTGGGATTGGTGTTGATGCTCCATAACACAGAAGGCAATTCTTCCACCCAACAACCCGGCGTCCACTTTAAAGGAATCATAGGCCGGGGTTTAATACCCTTCAAGATTTCTTGATTAGCTCTCTCTGTTTGACCATTGGTCTGGGGGTGCGCCACAGATGCTAAGTCAAGCCAGATGTGTTCTCTCTGACAAAAATCTTCCATCTCACCTTTAGATAGGTTTGTGCCATTATCCGTGATGATGTTGTGTGGAAAACCAAAGCAGAAGATAATCTTTTTGAGAAATTGAACCGCCGTAGCCGCATCACACTTGCTGACAGGCTCCACTTCAACCCACTTGGTAAACTTGTCAACCACCACCAGCAGGTGGGTCTTCTTATCCTTGGAGCGTTTAAAGGGTCCCACCATGTCAAGCCCCCAGGTGGCAAACGGCCAAGTGATGGGAATCATCCTTAATTCTTGAGACGGAACATGAGCCCTGCGTGAAAACTTCTGACAAGCATCACATCGCTTTACCAGATCCTCCGCATCAGCATGAGCTGTCAACCAGTAGAACCCATGACGGAAAGCTTTTGCAAACAAGGACTTTGAACTGGCATGATGACCACAATCCCCTTCATGAATTTCCCGTAGGATCTCTTGGCCTTCTTCCGGGGAAACACAATGCTGAAATACGCCTGAAATGCTGCAGCGGTGCAACTCGCCATTGTGAATAACCATGGACTTAGACCGCCGAACTATCCGTCGAGCCAACATTTCATCATCTGGTAACTCGCCTCTGTTCATATACGCTAGATACGGAACTGTCCAATCCGGCACAACATGTAAAGCGGCCACTAATTGAGCCTCCGGATCAGGAACAGCCAAATCCTCCTCTGTAGGCAACTTAACAGACGGGTTATGCAAGATATCTAGAAAGGTATTGGGGGGGGGGGGTACCGGTTTACGCTGAGATCCAAGCCGTCTTAAAGCGTCTGCTGCTTCATTTTTGCGCCGGTCGATATGCTCAACCTGATACCCTTTGAAGTAACCCGCCACAATATCCACCTCACGTCTGTAAGCCGCCATGAGTGGATCTTTAGAATCCCAAGTACCAGAAACTTGCTGAGCCACCAGATCAGAGTCTCCAAAACACCACACCCGGCTTAAGTTCATCTCTTTGGCCACGCGGAGCCCATGGAGTAGAGCCTCGTACTCAGCTGCATTGTTAGTACAGGGGAACATTAAACGGGGAAGTAAGAACAACGCCAGCCCCCGAGCCTTCCAATTGCCTGGACCCATCAAAGTGAATAGTCCAGTATGTATTATCCGGTTTGTCCTCTGGTGCCTGCAACTCAGTCCAACCGTTGATGAAGTCCACAAGTGCCTGAGACTTTATAGCTGTTCGAGGCACATACTTCAGACCATGTGGACGAAGTTCAATTGCCCATTTTGCAACCCAGCCAGTTGCCTCCCTGTTATGAATTATATCACCCAATGGAGCTGAGCTGACCACTGTAATGGGATGGCCTTGGAAATATTGCTTGAGCTTTCGGCCTGCCATAAAAAACCCATATACAAGTTTCTGCCAATGCGGATATCGCTGTTTTGACTCAATAAGCACCTCACTGATATAGTAAACCAGCCGTTGAACCGGGTAGTCCTTACCAGCCTCCTTGCGCTCCACCACAATTGCCACACTAACAGCACGGGCATTAGCAGCCACGTACAACAATAAGGGCTCCTTGTCAACCGGAGCAGCAAGAACTGGCAGTTCAGCCAACTGTCGCTTCAAGTCTTCAAATGCCGCATTAGCCGCATCACTCCAAACAAAGGTATCTGTTTTCTTCAACATCTGATACAGCAGGATCGCCTTCTCTCCCAAACGGCTGATAAACCGGCTTAATGCTGCAATCCGTCCTGCTAAACATTGAACATCATTGATGCACGCCGGTTTAGCCAAAGATGTAATCGCTTTGATCTTCTCCGGATTAGCCTCAATCCCCCTGTTGGACACCAGAAAGCCTAGAAGCTTGCCTGCCGGAACACCGAAGACACATTTGTCCGGATTGAGCATCATCTTGTAGACCCGTAGATTGTCAAAGGTCTCCTTGAGATCATCTATCAATGTCTCCTTCTTTCTGGACTTTACTACAATGTCATCAACATAGGCATGAACATTGCGCCCAATCTGAGTATGAAGACAATTCTGCACACAGCGCTGATAAGTCGCCTGGGCACTCTTGAGCCCAAAGGGCATAGAAACATAACAGAAGGCTCCAAAAGGAGTGATGAAGGCGGTCTTCTCCTGGTCCTTAACTGCCATCTTGATCTGATGATAGCCTGAATAAGCGTCCAAGAAACTCAAACGCTCACAACCCGCCGTTGCATCAATGATCTGATCAATATGCGGGAGAGCAAAAGGATCGGCTGGACAAGCTTTGTTCAAATCTGTATAGTCCACACACATACACCAAGTGCCTTTTTCTTAAGAACAAGCACCGGATTAGCCAACCACTCAGGGTGAAATACTTCAACGATAAACCCAGCAGCCAACAGCCGAGCTACCTCTTCACCAATTTGAGTATGAAGAAACTGCTTGACCGGTTTAAACTTGGGATCAATATTGAGAGTGTGCTCAGCGAGTTCCCTCGGTACACCTGGCATGTAAGAAGGTTTCCATGCAAAGATGTCCCGGTTCTCACAGATGAACTCGATGAGCGCGCTTTCCTATTTCGGATCCAGATTTGTGCTGATGCTAAACTGCTTAGATGAATCACCAGGAACAAAGTCAACAAGTTTAGTCTCATAAGCCGGTTTGAAATGTAGGGTCGGGTCATGCTCAGTGGTAGGCTTCTTCAGAGGGGTCATGTCTGCCGGATCAATATTTTCCTTATAAAACTTCAGCTCCTTTGTAGCACAAACCGACTCAGCATAGGCCGCATCACCTTCTTCGCAGTCCAAAGCAATTTTGCGGCTTCCGTGAACCATGATGGTCCCTTTATGACCCGGCATCTTTAGCTGCAAGTAAATATAACAAGGCCTTGCCATGAACTTTGCATAAGCCGGTCGCCCAAATAGTGCATGGTACGGGCTCTGGATCCTTACCACCTCAAAGGTCAATGTCATAGACCGGGAATCATGTTCATCACCAAACACAACTTCCAAAGCGATCTTACCAACAGGATACGCCGATTTACCTGGTACCACACCATGAAAAACAGTATTGGACGGTTTAAGACTTGTCTGTCAACCCCATGCGATGGAAGATCTCATAATACATAATGTTGATACTGTTCCCTCCATCCATGAGTACCTTGGTGAACTTATAACCTCCCACCTGAGGCGCCACCACCAATGCCAGGTGACCCAGATTGTCAACCCGGGGCGGATGATCCTCTCTGCTCCATACAATAGGTTGCTCGGACCACCGCAGGTAACATGGTACTGCCGGTTCAACAACATTAACTGCCCTCTTGTGCAGCTTCTGATCACGCTTGCACAAACTAGTGGTGAACACATGATATTGCCCACCATTCAACTGCTTTGGGTGACTCTGGTAACCCGACTGCTGCTGATTACCTTGATTATTCTGCTGGTTATTACCACCTTGATTGTTCTGGTTGCCCTGATTATTTTGAAATCCAGAGCTTGAACCGCCGCCTCCATGAAAACCTGGACCTGAACCGCCTGATGGACCTTGATCATACCGGAAAAGATCATAGTTTTTGAACTCCTTCATAATGTGACAATCTTTCCAGAGATGCGTCGCAGGAACCTCCTTGGTCCCATGTTTTGGGCAGGGCTGATTCAACAAATGCTCCATATTCATTCCACCGCCACGCTGGGGTGTTTTACCCTTACGATGCTGCACATTAGCGTTAGCTACAAAATCTGAATCCGCTTTATGCTTACCATTATTACCATGGCCTCCTTGGTTGTGCTGCTGTCCCTTTGCACCGCCGTTCTTCTTTCCCTTCTCCGGTTTCTCCTCATCAGAATCGGGATCCTTGGTATTATCAAAATTTGCATACTTGACCAAGGCGGCCATAAGGGTGCCCATGTCGTTGCAGTGACGCTTGAGCCGTCCCAACTTCATCTTCAGTGACTTAAACCAGCAATTACGCTCCAAGGTGATGATTGCCGAGCCAGCATTAATACGGTCTGACAAATGCAAGACTTCTGAAACTCGGCGCACCCAATGAGTTGTTGACTCGTTCTCCCCTTGCACACAGGCATCAAGATCCACAATGGACATAGGCTGCTTACATGTGTCCTTGAAATTGGCTATAAACCGGGCCTTCAACTGGTCCCACGACTCGATGGAGTTAGGTGGTAAAATTTTCAACCAAGTGCGGGCTGTTCCCTGCAACATCATTGTGAAGTACTTTGCACAAGCCGCTTCATCAATGTCCAGCATCTCCATCGCCATCTCATAACTTTCTACCCACGCCTCGGGTGGCTGATCAACGGTGTAATTCGGCACCTTACATGGGCCTTTGAAGTCCTTAGGCAATCACACATTATGGAGAACCGGAATAAGGCACGACACTCCCCACGAGCTGAAAGCAACTCCGACGCCTCGGTCTACTGATGCCGCTGGCTGAACCAGGGCGGGTTGGTATCGCCCCGTATGTTGTGCTGCTAAAGCGGCCTCCCGCCGTGCTCTGCCATTATCCACCATGTCCTGAGCGTTCATATCACCACGCACCGGATTAAGCCCTTGAGGGACAATGCGGTGCCGCGCACTGCTAGATACCTCCGGTTCATCTATGTGCCTGCTATAGCTTTTGCTCGGTCGTGGAGTTGAGTGAACCCTGTCTCGGCTATACGAGTAAGCTTGCTGCTGTGTCAAAGCTGTTTGAAGTAGATCCCTGGCCCGCCGTGTCTCAACCGCTGCCGGCGATTCACCTTCAATCGGAATAGCAGCCAACCGGGATGCTGCTGCTATCATATTGTCCAACGGGGTAGAAAAGTGACCCGACGGCGGTGTAGTATACCGCGGCGGATTGTCCGTATGCTGAGGTGGACCCATCACCTAAGGTTGATCTGGCGCCCCGGTCCTTGGATCGCTATTCCAGTTTACTGCTGGCGGGTTACTAGTTCCTGCACCTGGAGTTCCAAAGAGATTCATTGCATTGTAATCCGCCGGCAAATGAGATTGATGTTTCCTTCTGGATACTTGATTTAAAGCATTCTGATCCATCAAAAGCCAATAATTATCAGCTTGAATCCTTTGCGCCTGGGCATCTAAAGCAGCCCGTTCCTCTGCCATCCTGGTTTCCTCAGCCGCTAAGTCCGCTTTGGCTTGCGTTATCTGATCTTTTAAACTCGCAATGTTCGCATTGTGCTGGTCCTGCGTCATTGGTGTAACTGCTGTGGTCAACAAGGCCGCCCAGGCATCCATCAAACCGGAGAGAACTTGAGCCGGCCGGCGCGCGGAGCCTCCTACCCCTGCTACCGGTCTAGACGCCGCCGCAGTAGAGTTTTGCAAGGTTGGCTGTGTTCCAGCCATGAAGATTCCAACGTGGTTTGGCGTTTCAAGGAACTCCGGAATACTGGTGCCATCGGAATACCCTTCAAACACGCCATCCTGAACTTGGTACAAGGATTCAGTTTCACCAGATGATTCTCCGTCGGAATAAGCGACCGTGTCACCCTCAGACACCGGTTCAGATCTGACATCGTGGACACATCCCACGAACGCATGCTTCATGGGAGGCTGAACCCGGGCGGGACTTGCACGCTGAGCCGTTTCGACGAGGTCGGTGCAGATGTCCAGCTCAGGGCCCGGTTCACCGATCTTGCCGATGAAGACATGAATTCCGCCGAAGGGGACCCGGTACCCGTACCCGATTGAGCCGGCCTCGGGGCTCCAGCCTGCATCGTTGATGTAGAGCTTGCCGTGATGACTCTTGGTCATCCGTCCCACCATGTCTCCTTTGAGTCCTTTGGAGCTTCCCTTCAAGAACTCGAAACCATCATGCGATAGCCCCACGGTGGGCGCCAACTGTCGTGGAAATATCACGTCAGATGTCCTCGTGTAAGGACTTAGTCGTGGAGCCATCGCGGCGGGTTAGCTTAAAGGGGTTAAACCGGACAAAGGACACAAGGGATTTTATACTAGTTCGGCCCCTTCGATGAAGGTAAAGGCCTGCGTCTAGTTGTGATGGGATTATTGGGGTCTCACTAACCAGGGAGCTAAACAAGCTATGCCTGGCTATCGAGTTGTGTTTTCTTCTCCTTGAACCGCCGTCGGGTCGTCCCCTTATATACACGGGTTGACGCCCGGCCGGTCTACAGAGTCCCGAGGCCGACTCATACAAGTGTTCGGCTCGGTCTCTCCCTTCCTTATCTTACAATACAAGTTACATGACTATGGCGGTTTACCAATATGGGCCCTAATCCGCTTTTGGGCTCTGGGCCTCTAAGCTTCATAGTAAAGCGCCATCTTCTAATCGTCGTGGGCTTCAATACGGTTGAGGGTAAACCGGCCCCTCCTGGGCGGTTTGTACTCAATAGTTATATCCCCAACAGGAGCCCCAGCCTGTGGCCCAGCCTCAGGAGCACGCCTGCTCCTGGCGTTAGAGCCTCAGGAAGGATGTTGGATGGCAGAATTCAAGGACTACTTAGCGCAAGGGACTCTGCTGGAGAAGGAGGAGGACGCAGAGCGCGTGGCACGGCAGGCCACGACCTACAGCATCAAGGATGGGGAGCTTTACCGGAGGCGACTGAATGACGTGTCCCTGCGTTGCATCCCCAGAGAGCAAGGGAAGGAGCTGTTGGCGGACATACACGGTGGAGACTGTGGGCACCACTCATCCTCGCGAACCCTCATTGGCAAAGCGTTTCGCAGCGGGTTCTACTGGCCCACGGCGCTCAGTGACGTTGTTGAGCTGGTGAAGGCTTGCGAAGCCTGCCAATTCCATGCCAAGCGGATCCATCAGCTGGCGGGGACAATGCATACCATACCCCTCTCATGGCCGTTTGCAGTTTGGGGGCTGGACATTCTGGGCCCGTTCCCTCGGGCATCGGGGGGCTACCGCTACCTCTACGTCGCCGTGGACAAGTTCACCAAGTGGGCAGAGGTGGAAGCTGTCCGCACCATACCCGCGGGCTCAGCAGTCAAGTTCATCAAGGGCCTCGTGAGCCGATTTGGGGTGCCTAACCGCATTATCACCGACAACGGTTCGCAGTTCACCAGCAATCTCTTCAAAACGTACTGTGCTAACCATGGAGCGCAGATCTGCTACGCCTCGGTGGCACACTCCCGGAGCAACGTCCAGGCTGAGCGAGCCAACGTGGAGGTCCTAAGGGGCCTCAAAACCAGGACCTTCAAGAAGAATCTAGAGGCCTGCGGCAGGGGCTGGTACGAGGAGCTCCAACCCGTGTTGTGGTCTATCCGCACGACCGCGACCAAGCCGACTGGTGAGACCCCGTTCTTCCTGGTCTACGGAGCTGAGGCCGTTCTCCCTCACGAGGTCAGGTGTCATTCCGCACGGGTCCTGGCGTTCGACGAGGCGCAATAGGACGCCATGCGGGGGACGGATCTCGTGTTGGGGGAGGAACGCCGTCGAGAAGCCGCGCTACGAGCGGCAAGGTACCAATAGGCGTTGCGGCGATACCACTGCCATAACATCCGCCCCAGAACTCTTGAGGTAGGGGACCTCATGCTCAGATGGGTTCTCTCTAGGGAGGGGCTGCATAAGCTCTCTCCCATGTGAGAGGGCCCGTTCAAGGTTGTTCATGTTTCCAGGCCCGGCTCCGCGCGCTTGGAGACCCAGGAGGGGGTGCCCGTCCAGAACACGTGGAACATTCAACATCTCCGAAGATTTTACCCCTGAAAAAGGCCCGGTGCCTGTGAAGAAGGCGAATGCCTGTGAAGTTGCTGCGTTTTGGAAAAGGCCCGGTGCGTGTGAAGAAGGCAAATGCCTGTGAAGTTGCTGCATTTTGGAAAAGGCCCGGTGCCTGTGAAGAAGGCGAATGCCTGTGAAGTTGCTGCGTTTTGGAAAAGGCCCGGTGCCTGTGAAGAAGGCGAATGCCTGTGAAGTTGCTGCGATTTGGAAAAGGCCCGGTGCCTGTGAAGTTGCTGCGTTTTGGAAAAGGCCCGGTGCCTGTGAAGAAGGCGAATGCCTGTGAAGTTGCTGCGTTTTGGAAAAAGCCCGGTGCCTGTGAAGAAGGCGAACGCCTGTGAAGCTCGCCACCCATGACACTCTCACGTAATAATGAGTGGGGCTGTACACGCCCCGGAGTCTCTGGAGTGCCGCCCTCAGGCCTCGGGGGCTCCCACCCACGCCCAATGGCAGCACTTAGCTCCGCACTGGTGAGAAGACGTCGAAGACTAGATTAGGTGCCGGACGCGGCTTTTTTCATTTGCTTTCTGCAGTTGGCTTGTTTGTTCCTATTTGAAGTTTTATTGAAGCTGTTACCGTTTCTAGCTCGCGACCCTTCATCCATTTCGCTTGTTTGCTTCGTTTTCTCTCGCACAAGTCTCACGAGGGAGGAACACGGGCACCCTCGCGAGTGTTTTCTGCCCCGGTGGTCTGGAACTTCCCTATCCAAGTCCGCTACGGGAGCACCCCTCCCAGTCTGTGTCCCACGGGCATCGCGACACGATCACGGGACCTGGGTTGGTCATCCCTGCTACCAAGGCTGGATACTACCCCTACTGACTAACCCTTGCAGGACATAAGGCGCACGGTGAGGCCCTAGCCTCAGGAGGCGAAGACCACGACGAGCTTCCCCCAAGCTAAGTAATTTCGACACATAAACACGCGGAATGAAAACATAGCGCAGAAACAGCGCGATAATTAAACAACAACAGTTCAACATGCCCTCGTGGGGCACCAGACTACCTTCTTTTTGCGTAGGGAAGGGAGAAAAGCAAAATGGGCGCGACTTGCCCGGCATCAACTCTCGGCAAGGGCTCGTACTGCCTCCGGAGCTCAGCTGGATTCCATCTCCCGCTTCACCGAGGCACGGTGGCGGGCCGACCGCTGCCCTCTCCCAGGCGGGCGCGATGGCGAGGGGGCTGGTCGCGACCACCGCTGGAGGAGCTACCGTCCAATGGGGAGTCACCAAAGCTTGGCGGGCCTTGGGCACCGCTGCCCGCGCGCCTCCCACCACCTTCATCCCGATCAACACCGGGGCTGGGCGCACGACTGCGGTCATCATCTTCGGGGCAGCATCCAGCGCGGCGGCCGTCTTCCCCGAACACCCTCACGTAGAGGGTGGGGTCGCCGTCGAACTTGAAGTGTAGAGTGTGTCGGATTTCGGGTTCCGGCAGACCCTTGAGGTTCGAACACTGGGGGCGCGCGGAGGTTTCGCCTCCTACCTACCTATTCCTCGCCGAATCGCTAGGATCTAAACTACGAGAAGAACAAGACAAGAGACACAGGGTTTATACTGGTTCAGGCCACCATTGTGGTGTAATACCCTACTCCAGTGTGTGGCGTGGTGGATTGCCTCTTGGGCTGATGATGAACAATACAAGGAAGAACAGCCTCGCGAGGGTCTGTTCTTGTGGTGGTGTTGTCCCTTTTGAGGGGTTGATTCTAGATGCCTATCTTATCTTCAGCTTCCTATCCAGATCTCTCTCTTTGGCCGGCCGGATCGATCTATATCCCTTCCCTGTGGGTGGCTAGTCCTATTTATAGGCGAAGGCCCTGGGCCTCTTCCCAAATATTGAGCGAGAAGGGTGCCAACAATTGGCCAATTTGAAGGGGAACATCTAGTACACTTATCTTGACTAAAGTTGGTCCTCACCTGTCAAAGGCTCTGGTGGTGACGCCAACTTGGGCTCCACAGTGACCTCCATCCTGCCGTTGGACTGGTCTTGGTCTTGTTGCACCGAAATGGATGCCTTCTCTTGATGCTCTCGCCTGCGCTTGCTCCCCTTGCACCAAAGAGGAAAGAAGGACATTGCGCGGCCGGCGCCCGTCCGGCGCCCTTGGTCGTCATGGCTTGCATCATGGGCACCTCGCGAGGTACCCCGCCTTGAACTGTCCGCCTCCTCGTGAGCCAGCCTGACGAGGCCGTGCCAGAGGAAGCTCCTTGTCGTCCGCCCCGCGGGGCTTGGCCCCTCACGAGGGTCTTGAGCTTGTGCTGATGAAGATGGGCCGTGCTGGGCCCCCTTTGAGCCACGCCGCAGGCCGCACGCAGGCAAGTCTGGGGACCCCCGTTCCCAGAACGCCGACAGTAGCCCCCGGGCCCAAGGCGCGCCCGGACTTGGCCGAGCAGAGAGGCGAAAGGCAAAGTGCGAAGCGTCGCGGGCCCTAACAGCCTGTGGCCTTGGGTGCCGCGTGGCGGTTGATTGGACGTGGGCGGCTCCGCTCCCCCACGACGCCTCGGCAACTGCACGAACTGACAAGTCCCTGCATGCAAAAACGGGTCATGAGTACCTGCGATCGTGGAAGCCGACGGTTGGCCTCCTCTGGCTTTAAGTACGGCACGCCGCGTGCCCTTCCAGTTCATCCCCTCTTGCTTCTCCATCTTCCTCATGGCCCCGCCAAGGAGGCTCTCGGCCGCAGAGAAGGGAAAAGCTCGCCAGGCCGAGCCTGCCTTTCCTCCGCCCAAGCGCGATCGCGGCCGCCCTCGCAAGCACCCCGTGGCCTCCACGGTGGTTCCCCGCGACCGCGGAGGTGATCTCCCACGCGGTGACGGGCGGCCGGCCGCGTCCGGGGGGCGTGTCTCGGCGTGCGGCCCCCGAGGCCGCGCTCTCGCACTGCGGAGGTGCTGCCGGAGTTTGTTGTGTGGGCAGCGGAGCCGGCTAGCGCCCGGCTTCAGCTCCCTCGCTTCTTCCTAGGTGAGCTCCCGGCTGGCGCCCCGGGCGGCCTCTGGCTCCAGGCAGACGACTGCTGCAGCCGGGCCTCGTGGGCTTCACTGGAGGTCTTTGCGTCCGGGAGCCTGGCCCTGATCCGCGGCTGGCAAATGTTTGCCCGCGCGTGAGGCCTGAGCCGCTGGTGCACCCTGCACTTCAAGTTCGACGGTGACGCCACCCTCTACGTGAGGGTGTTTGGGGAAGATGGTCGCCGCGCTGGGTGCTGCCCTGAAGACGACGGCCACGGCCGGGGACCCAGCCCCGGCGAGGATGGAGAGGGCAGCGAGCGCGTGGCTGGTGGCGCCCAGGATTCCTCAAGCTTCACTAGTTCCTCTTTGGGTAGCGACTCTTCTAGCAGCGGCCGCGGTCTGCCTCCGCGCCGTCGTGCCTGCTTGGAGGGCGGTAGCGGGTCCGCCCGCCGTCGCACCATGGTGAAGCGCGAGAGGGAGTCCGCCTGAGCTCTGGAGGCAGCTCGGGCCCGGCGCCTGGCGAGCTTTGCCTGATTTGTTCCCCCTTCTCCTTTCTCCTGCGCAAAAAGACAACTATGTGGGGGCCCCGTGGGGGCGTGTTTGTGTTACCATTGTCAATCATCGTAATGTTCCGTTATTCTGGTATTGTTCCTTCTTGTTGAACGCATGTGCATAGGTAATCCCCAGCCTTGGCCATGGGGTGACCGACCCGGGTCCTGTATTCGTGTCGCGGTGCCCGTGAGGCACGGACTGGAGGAACGCTCCTGTTAATGGGCCCGGGTCGTGAGGTCTTGACCGAAATGATCGAACACTCGCGAGGGCGCTAGGGCAGTCCCCTCGCGAGACCTTGTGCAAGAGAAATCAGGGTTGAAGGGCGAAAAACCGAAGAGCCAAAAGTCAAAAGACAGCGACAGTTTCAATAAAAATTCAAATGAGAATGAACTAGCCAACTGCAGAAAGCAAATGAAAAAGCCGCGTCTGGCACCTAGTCTAGTCTTCGACGTCTTCTCACCAGCGCGGAGCTAAGTGCTGCCACTGGGCGTGGGAGGGAGCCCCAGGGCCTGAGGCCGACGCTCCTGAGACTCCGGGGCATGTACAACCCCAACTCATTATTACGTGAGAGTGTCACGGGCGGCGAGCTTCACAGGCGTTGGCCTTCTTCACAGGCTCCGGGCCTTTCTTCAGGGAAGCAAGCTTCACGGGCATTGGACCTCTTCACAGGCTCCGGGCCTTTCCCAAAAACGCGATGGCTTCACAGGCGTTTGCCTTCTTCACAGGCTCCGAGCCTTTTCCAAAAAGATGGTCTTCACAGGCGTTCGCCTTCTTCACAGGCTCCGGGCCTTTTCCAAAAAGATGGTCTTCATAGGCGTTCGCCTTCTTCACAGGCTCCGGGCCTTTTCCAAAAAGATGGTCTTCACAGGCGTTCACCTTCTTCACAGGCTCCGGGCCTTTTCCAAAAAGATGGTCTTCACAGGTGTTCGCCTTCTTCACAGGCTCCGGGCCTTTCCAGGGGTAAAACCTCCGGAGGTGCTGGATGTTCCACGCATTCTGGACTGGCACCCCCTCCTGAGTCTCCAAGCGCGCGGAGCCGGGCCTGGAAACATGAACAACCTTGAACGGGCCCTCCCACATGGGAGAGAGCTTATGAAGTCCCTCCCTGGAGAGAACCCGCCTGAGCACGAGGTCCCCTACCTCGAGAGTCCTGGGGCAGATGTTGCGGCAGTGGTATCGCTGCAGTGCTTGTTGATATCTTGCCGCTTGCAGTGCGGCTTCTCGGCGACGCTCCTCCCCCAGCACGAGGTCCATCGCCCGCATGGCGTCCTGCTGCGCTTTGTTGAACGCCAGGACCCGCGCGGACCGACATCTGACCTCGTGAGGGAGGACCGCTTCAGCTCCATAGACCAAGAAGAAAGGGGTCTCTTCGGTCGGCTTGGTTGCGTTCATGCGGATGGACCACAACACGGACTGGAGCTTGTCGTACCAGCCTCTGCTGCAAGCCTCTAGCTTCTTCTTGAATGTTCTGGTCTTGAGGCCCCTCAGGACCTCCGCGTTGGCCCGCTCGGCCTGGCCATTGCTTCGGGGGTGCGCCACTGAAGCATAGCATATCTGCGTTCCAAGGCTAGCACAATATGTTTTGAAGAGGTTGCTGGTGAACTGCGAATCGTTGTCGGTGATGACGCGGTTTGGCACCCCGAACCGGCTCATGATGCCCTTGATGAACTTGACCGCTGAACCCGCGGGGATGGTGCGGACGGCTTCCACCTCGGCCCACTTGGTGAATTTGTCCACGGCGATGTAGAGGTAGTAGCCCCCTGGTGCCCGGGGAAACGGGCCCAGGATATGAAGCCCCTAGACTGCGAATGGCCACGTGAGGGGTATGGTCTGCAGACCCCCCGCTGGCTGATGGATCTGCTTTGCATGGAACTGACAGGCTTCGCAGGCCTTTACCAGTTCGACGGCGTCATTGAGCGCGGTAGGCCAATAGAAACCACTTCGGAACGCCTTGCCCACGAGGGTTCGTGATGACAAGTGGTGCCCGCAGTCTCCATCGTGTATGTGCGCCAGCAGCTCTTTCCCTTGCTCCCTGGAGATGCAGCGTAAGGATACATCATTTGGTCGCTTCTGGTAGAGTTCCCCATCCCTGATGCAGTATGCTGTGGCCTGCCGCGCCACGCGCTCTGCTTCCTCCTCCTTCTCTGGCAAGATCCCTTGTGTCAGATAGCTCCGGAGCTCCGTGACCTAGCATCCCTCTCGAGGCTCCACCGTCAAGAGCAAACGCGCCCCCGAGGCCGGCCCGCAGACCGGGGCTCCCGAGGCTGGCAGCTGGGGGAGCTCCTCCTGAGGCTGCACCGCGCTTGACAGTGACGGCGTGGCCGAGGGCTTGAAGAGCCGCTCCTTGAAGACGCCAGGCTCCTGAGGCAGCCGCCTGGACGCTTGTTTGGCGATGTCGTCGGCCTCCTAATTGGTGCCACGGGGCACGTGCTGTAACTCCAGCCCCCAGAACTGTTTCTCCATCCCGCGGACCTTCGCAAGGTAGGCTTCCATGTGCTCATCCCTTGGCTCGTATACTTTGTTGGAGAAGTTGACGAGGAGTTGTGAATCACCTTTGATGGTAAGGCGCTTTACTCCGAGGGCGGCTGCGGCCTTCAGGCCCGCTATCAGGCCTTCATATTCTGCTATATTGTTGGAGACCTTTTCTCCGTGTTGGAAACAGAGCTGCACAGCGTAGTAGAGCTTGTATTGGGTAGGAGATATAAGTACCGCGCCAGCCCCCGCGCCGTGCCTGGAGAACGCCCCGTCGAAGTACATGACCCAACCGTCCGGCGCCTCACTCCCCGGGGAGAGGGATCGATCCTCACCAGCCTTTAGGCCCGGCGCCTCTGTCCATTCTGCCACGAAATCTGCCAAGGCACCCCCCTTGATGACTCGGGTCGTGCTGAATTTGAGCTGGAATGCATGCAGCTCAATGTTCCACTCGGTGACCCTTCCGGCTGAGTTAGGGCTCCGGAGCACCCTTTCCAAGGGGTATGCAGAGACAACCTTGATAGGGTGACCTTGAAAGTAGTGCCGCAGCTTGCGCGAGGCCACCAGTAGCGCGAGGAGAAGTTTCTGAGGCATGGGGTACCGTGCCCTCACATCTCGCAACACCGTGCTGACGAAGTACACCTGGTGCTCGACGAGGCTTGGGGCGTCGGTGCCGGTGGCGTCCTCCGGAAACCGTGGTGCCTCTTGAGGCGGCGGAGCCTCCAGAAGCTGGTTGCCCGCGGGAAGGGCCTTTACCGCTCCTGGTGCGTCCCCCTGCGGCGGCTGATCTTCCTCAATCGGGGTGGTGATCTCTGTGAGTCCTTTTTGGTCCTGTTTTGCCTTGGCGTGGGCAGCTGCCGCAGCCTTGGTCCGACGCTCCTCCCTAACCGCCACCAGGGCCGCGCTGGCTGAGTAGGGAGTGGCGGCGAGGTAGAGTACCAAGGGCTCTTGTGGGCGTGGGGCCACCATCATTGGTGGGCTGGTCAGGTATCTCTTGAGGTCTTGGAATGCCTTGTCGGCCTCTTCAGTCCATTCAAAGGGCCCCTTTTTCTTCATCAACTGGAAGAAAGGCAGCGCCCGCTCCCCCAACCTGGAGATGAAGCGCCCCAGTGCAGTCACGTGCCCAGTGAGCTTCTGCATCTCTCTGAGGGTCTTTGGTGGGCTCATGTCCTCGACCGCCTTGACCTTTTCTGGGTTGGCCTTGATGCCTCGGTGGGATACGAGGAAACCCAAGAGCTTGCCCGAGGGGACTCCAAACACGCACTTCTCCGGGTTGAGCCTCAGGCTTACTGCGTTGAGGCTTGCAAAGGTTTCCTCCAAGTCTTGTATCAAGGTCTTGGCCTCGCGAGACTTTACCACAATGTCGTCGACATACGCCTCCACGTTCTTCCCGAGTTGCGGGCCCAAGGTGATGTGCATGAGCCGCTGAAAGGTTGCCCCCGCATTACGCAGTCCGAAGGGCATGCATGTATAGTAGTATACCCCACATGGGGTCAGGAAGGACGTCTTCTCCACGTCTTCCACCACCATCTTGATCTGATGATACCCGGAGAAGGCATCCAAGAAGCACAACAGGTCACACTCAGCGGTGGAGTCGATGATTTGATCGATGCGTGGGAGCGGGAAAGGATCTTGCGGGCATGCTTTGTTGAGGTTGGTGAAGTCAACACACATGCGTTCCTTCCCTCCCTTCTTTGGTACCACCACAGGGTTGGCCAACCAATCTGGATATCGAACCTCGCGAATGACCCCCGTGGCTTCTAGCTTGCGGGTCTCCTGGATGATGAAGGCCTGCTTTTCAGTGGACTGCCGCATTGCTTTCTGCTTTACGGGGCGCACGTTGGGGCACACGTTGAGGTGATGCTCGATCACGCCTCATGGGATCCCTGCCAGCTGATCGGGCTCCCAAGCGAACACCTTCTTGTTTGCATGCAGGAACCCGACCAGGGCTTCCTCCTGCTCAGGCCCGAGGTGGGCGCCTATGGTGAAAGTGGCGCTGGTGGACCCGTCCTCGTCGACGGGTATCTGCTTGGTCTCCGCCTTGTCTTGGGTGAACAATTGTTTCTTCTTGGCTAGTGCAGCCCCCTTGGGCTCTGGGGCCCCCGCGTTGGCAGGCTGTGCTGACGCCGCCGTCTTGAAGGCGAGCTGGAGCGCTCGCAGCGCGTCCCTAGGCACGGTGAGGACTCCGCTGCTCTCGGGCATCTTCATGAGGCTGTATGCTGGGTGAGTCGCGGCCATGAATTGGGCCAGCGCCGGGTAGCCGACGATGGCATTGTAGGGGAGGCCGATGAGGGCGATGTCGAAATCGACCAGCTCCGTGCAGAAATTGTCGTAGGTGCCGAAGGTCACTGGGAGCCGGATCTGTCCCAAGGAGCTGGATGACCCGCCCCCGATGCCCATGAAGGGCTGGCTCGGCCGCAGCTGCCCCTGGGGTATGCGGAGGAGGTCGAAAGTTTTGACTGAAAGCACGTTGAGGCCCGCGCCACTATCGATGAGGGTCCTGGTGACAGCCACCTGGCAGATGGTGGGGGTGCACAACATCGGGATCACACCCGAGCAGGCCGAGTTGGAGGGGTGGTCTTCCGAACTGAAGGCTAGCCTGGCCTGGGGCTTAGGCCGGTCCCGGGAAGCCCCCTGCCGCGCGGAGGTGGCGCCGACCTGGCGGATGAACGACTTGACATGGTAACTGGAGGGCGACGCCTGCAAGCCGCCCAGGACGGCCGCGACGACCGGGGAGGCTGGAGTGGCGTGGCGGGCGAGGAAGAGGTTGCGCGGCTCTTCCCAAGAGGCCACGGAGGGATGCAAGGGCGATACTCGTTGCTCATTCCCTGCCGGGCCGATGGCGGTGTTGACGGCGGGCGATGGGGAGCGACGAGGGCGAGCGCCGACGAGAGCCGTCCGGGCGACTCGAGCAGCGCGAGCAACCCAACGAGCGTTAGCCATGGGCGCGACGGTCGGAGAAGAGCAGGGCGACGGAAGGCGAATTCCGGCGCACACCTACCTGGCGCGCCAAATGTCGGATTTCGGGTTCCGGCAGACCCTTGAGGTTCGAACACTGGGGTGCGCGTGGAGGTTTCGCCTCCTACCTACCTGTTCCTCGCCGAATCGCTAGGATCTAAACTACGAGAAGAACAACATAAGAGACACAGGGTTTATACTGGTTCATGCCACCATTGTGGTGTAATACCCTACTCCAGTGTGTGGCGTGGTGGATTGCCTCTTGGGCTGATGATGAACAATACAAGGAAGAACAGCCTCGCGAGGGTCTGTTCTTGTGGTGGTGTTGTCCCTTTTGAGGGGTTGATTCTAGATGCCTATCTTATCTTCAGCTTCCTATCCAGATCTCTCTCTTTGGCCGGCCGGATCGATCTATATCCTTTCCCTGTGGGTGGCTAGTCCTATTTATAGGCGAAGGCCCTGGGCCTGTTCCCAAATATTAAGCGGGAAGGGCGCCAACAATTGGCCAATTTGAAGGGGAACATCTAGTACACTTATCCTGACTAAAGTTGGTCCTCGTCTGTCAAAGGCTCTGGTGGTGACGCCAACTTGGGCTCCATGGTGACCTCCATCCTGCCGTTGGACTGGTCTTGGTCTTGTTGCACCGAAATGGATGCCTTTGCTTGATGCTCTCGCCTGCGCTGGCTCCCCTTGCACCAAAGAGGAAAGAAGGACACTGCGCGGCTGGCGCCCGTCCAGCGCCCTTGGTTGTCATGGCTTGCGTCATGGGCACCTCGCGAGGTACCCCGCCTTGAACTCTCCGCCTCCTCGTGAGCCAGCCTGACGAGGCCATGCCTGAGGAAGCTCCTTGTCGTCCGCCCCGCGGGGCTTGGCCCCTCGCGAGGGTCTTGAGCTTGTGCTAATGAAGATGGACCGTGCTGGGCCCCCTTTGAGCCACGCCGCAGGCCGCAGGCAGGCAAGTCTAGGGACCCCCGTTCCCAGAACACCGACAGAGTGCACCGTCGGCTCAGGCCGGCGTGCGGGCAAACGTTTGCCAGCCGCGGGTCAGGGCCGCCTCCCCGGTGGCGGAGACCTCCTGCATAGCCCAGGAGGCCCTGCTGCAGCAACCATCCACCTGAAGCCAAAGGTCGCCCTGGGCACCAGCCGGAAGTTCACCTACAAAGAAGCGGGGGAGCTAAAGCCAGGTGCTGGTCGGGTTCGCCGACCACACGACGAACTCCGGCAACACCTTGCTACCTCTTGAGCACTGCGTTGGATTTCCCCGAAGAGGAAAGGATGATGCAGTAAAGTAGCGTAAGTATTTCCCTCAGTTTTTGAGAACCAAGGTATCAATCCAGTAGGAGATCACGCACGAGTCCCTCGTACCTACACAAAACGATAGCTACTCGCAACCAACGCGATTAGGGGTTGCCAATCCCTTCACGGTCACTTACGAGGGTGAGATCTGATAAAGATGATAAATAATATTTTTGGTATTTTTGATATAGAGATACAAAGTAAAAAGTAAAAGGCAAAGTAAAAACAAAGCAAGTAATAAAGTAATGGAGATAGATGTGATGAGAATAGACCCGGGGGGCATAGGTTTCACTAGTGGCTTCTCTCAAGAGCATAAGTATTCTATGGTGGGTGAACAAATTACTATTGAGCAATTGATAGAAAAGCAAATAATTATGAAGTTATCTAGATATGATCATGTATATAGGCATCACATCCAAGACAAGTAGATCAAAACGATTTTGCATCTACTACTATTACTCCACTCATCGACCGCTATCCAGCATGTATCTAGAGTACTAAGTTAAAAACAGAGTAACGCCTTAAGCAAGATGACATGATGTAGAGGGATAAACTCATGCAATATGATAAAAACCCCATCTTGTTATCCTCGATGGCAACAATACAGTACGTGCCTTGCAACCCTTTCTGTCACTGGGTAAGGACACTGCAAGATTGAACCCTAAGCTAAACACTTCTCCCATTTAGGGCTGGAATTTGAGCCCAGCCGAGCCAGAGCTCATTTCGTTAACGAGCTAGCTCGACTCGACTCGTTATTATAACGAGCTCAAATTTAAGATTGGCTCGACTCGTATAACTCGCGAGCTGGCTTGTTTAGCTTGTTAAGCTTGTTAAAGATATGAACATAAAACCCTCAAATATTATAAAAATAGTTATGTATATATTAAACATATATATCACTGACAATAATAATTTCCTTGTAACGTATGAGTCTCCTAGGCGGTTGGGCCTTCAACTGCTAGGCCTTGTGTTGTGCGCCTAGGACATAGGGTGTTGAGTGGCTGATCTTTTTTTGTATTGGGAGTGGCTGATCTTTTGTATCGAGCCTAACGAGTTACACGAGTACTCGTGAGATTGGCTCGTTTAACTTGGTCTATAAACGATCTTAAACTAAAGCTTGGCTCGACTCGTTATTCTTCGAGTTCGAGTCGATTCGAGCCGAGTCACGAGCTACTCGTTTAGCTCACGAGCTTCGAGCTTTTTTTCCAGCCCTACTCCCATTGCAATAACTACCAATCTAGTTGGCCAAACCAAACGGATAATTCGAAGAGACTTGCAAAGATAACTCAATCATACATAAAAGAATTCAGAGAAGAATCAAATATTGTTCATAGATAAGCTAGGTCATAAACCCACAATTCATCGGTCTCAACAAACACACCGCAAAAAGAAGATTACATCGAATAGATCTCCACAAGAGAGGGGGAGAACATTGTATTGAGATCCAAAAAGAGAGAAGAAGCATCTAGCTACTAGCTATGGACCCGAAGGTCTGAAGTAAACTACTCACACTTCATCGGAGAGGCTATGGTGTTGATGTAGAAGCCCTCCATGGTAGATGCCCTCTCTGGCGAAGCTCCAGAACAGGCCCCAAGATGGGATCTCGTGGATACAGAAAGTTGCGGCAGTGGAATTAGGTTTTTGGCTCCGTATTTGATCTGACGGGGGTACGTAGGTATATATAGGAGGAAGGAGTATGTCGGTGGAGCAACAGGGGGCCCACGAGGCAGGGGGCGTGCCCAGGGGGGCACCCTCGTGACCTCCATGGCTGTTCCTTGGAGCAGGGTCCAAGTCTCCTGGATCACGTTCGGTGAGAAAATCACGGTCCCGAAGGTTTTATTCCGTTTGGACTCCGTTTGATATTCTGTTTCTTCGAAATACTGAAATAGGCAAAAAACAACAATTCTGGGCTGGGCCTCCGGTTAATAGGTTAGTACCAAAAATAATATAAAAGTGGAAAATAAAGCCCAATATAGTCCAAAACAGTAGATAAAGTAGCATGGAGCAATTAAAAATTATAGATACGTTGGAGACGTATCACACCTCCGCCGAGCGGGAACACGGCCTAGGGGGTCGCACAGCCGCGGCGTACCTCTCGTCGGTAGCCTGGCGCCCACCGTCGCGCAGAGGACTGCTTCCACGACCATGGGAAGCCGCAGCGGGGGCCGTAGGGTGCTTGCGAGGGCGCCCCCGGCCACGCTTGGTCGGAGGGGAGTCAGGCCTTTCCTGGCGAGCCTTTCCTTTCTCCACGGCCGAGAACCTCTTCGGTGGAGCCATGGGGATGATGAGCGGCCGGTAAGAAGAAGGGGAGTAGTAGGAAGGGATGGACTGGAAGGGCGCCCCGAACCGCCGGCCTCAACGATCACAGGTAATCATGACCCGTTTTGCATGCAGGGACTTGTCAAGTCGCGTAGTTGCCGAGGCGTCGTGGGGAAACAGGGACGCCCACGTCCAATCAACCGCCACGCAGCACCCAAGGCCGCAGGCTGTTGGGGCCCACGGCGCTTCACACTTGCCCCTTCGCTTCTCTACTAAGCCAAGTCCGGGCGCGCCTTGGGCCCAGGGGCTACTGTCGGCATTCTGGGAACGGGGGTACCCAGACTTGCCTGCCTGCGGCCTGCGGCGTGGCTCAAGGAGTGGCCCAGTACGGCCCATCTTCGTCAACACATGCTCAAGACCCTCGCGAGGGGCCAAGCCTCGCGGGGCGGACGATAGGAAGCCTCCTCAGGCACGGCCTTGTCAGGCTAGCTCGCGAGGAGGCGGAGAGATCAAGGCGGGGTACCTCACAAGGTGCCCGTGACGCAAGCCATGACGACCGAAGCCAGGCGGGCGCCAGGCGGGTGCTGGCCTGCGCAGAGTCCTTGTTTCCTCTTTGGTGCAAAGGGGGCAAGCGCAGGCAAGGGTATCGAGCAAAGGAAACCATTTCGGTGCAACAAGACCAAGACCAGCAGAAGGACAGGATGGAGGTCATCGTGGAGCCCAAGCTAACGTCATCATCAAAGCCTTTGGCAGGCGAGGACCAACTTTAGTCATGCCAAGTGTACTAGATGTTCCCCTTCAAAATGGCCAATTGTTGGCGCCCTTCCCGCTCAATATTTGGGAACAGGACCAGGGCCTCGCTCTATAAATAGGGCTAGCCACCACAGTAGAGCGGATCCCGGATTCAATCCTTCCCAAGAGGCATCACCTCCACAAGAACTCCTCCCCTCGCGAGGCAGTTCTTCCTTTGTATTGTTCATCATCAGCCCCTGAGGCAATCCACCACACCACAAACTAGAGTAGGGTATTACACCACAATGCTGGCCCGAACTAGTATAAACCTCGTGTCCCTTGTGTTGTTCTTCGTGTAGATCAGACCCTTTACAAGGCGGCGAGATGCGAGTAGGTAGGAGGTGCGATCTCTGCGGGTACCCTAGAGTTCGAACCTTAAGGGTCTGCCGGAACCCAAAATCCGACAAGGATGATTAGATTGCTTGTTTGGTTTGTGCAGTGCAAAAGCAGAAACTTTGGCTGTAGTGCTTGAATTTTGTTAGTTAAAGTTTTGATCAAAAATCGGCAGAAAATAAAAAGGGGGCCAAAAAACCAGGACGCAGGCGGGATGATCAAGTTTTGCCTGGGCTACTGTTGATGGCCTTTGTATTTAATTATGGACGGAGTGGAGTTGTACTGTCTTTATCTTAGCCTCGTAGGGCTCTCCCAGCGCCTACGCTCGCCTCCCCGCCTCGCCCATCGAATACCGCCATGGATAATCCCTTAGATCCCAGGATCTCGCGGGCTGCCCTCTCGCTGGGGCCCGCGGCACTGCCGCCTTTGAGTGAAACCCACATGTGTTTCAGTGGGGATCCATTCCTCTGGAATCACAGATCGGTGGCACCGGAGGACATGCCGGGTCTGTGTTTCAGGTGGTGGGCAGCAAGGGAAAATCAGATCAAGGAAGTGTCGCATCGATTGGAGACAAGTTTGAAGGAGCTGTGGCTGGCGAAGCACAAGGCGGAGGCGCAAGTCGATCTCAGGGGAGAGATGCCGAGGGATGTCAGCATCTGGCAGCGTCGCGTTGATTTCGAGCTGGGGCTAATGGTAGAGATCATATTCACGGAGTCGACTGGGGATGAAAGAATGCGCATGCATGCAGGATAACATGAGTAGCCGGTGCAACTGTTCAAATGGGCGGTAGGAGAAGCCAAATCCCGGGACCAGCTGCGGCGGCGCCACTGGGCATGCATCATAGGGTATAGGCGAGGTGAGCTGCCCTCCTTCCCCACCAGCCATGCAGTGACCTACTCGGTTGCTGCTGTAGTGAAACTTGCAACACCATGTTGGTTTGCAACCTTGACAATCACTCCATCTATATGTATTGCATTCATATGAAAATACTTGGTCATTTGGAAAAAATATGGTAATTGATTTATCACTAGTTTTTGAATGCTTGGTCATGACAATCACCTGAAGCCACAACCAGAAGTCTCCATCGCGTAATACTTACGGTCGGTCATACCAACAGACGGTTGGTCGGACCCGCGTCTCACCGAAGGGACACGCATCGATTTAGTCTGGCATGTACGACCAGTTACATCACTGACTTGTGCGACCGCATTTGAGCAGTAGTACTTGAAATTTATGTTCCACTAAACTCATCGGGAGCCATTTCAGGCCTCGAGAACCAAAACCATCAATTAATCTTTAGCTTGTTCCCATCACATTCCAATGTAGTACAAACCTGCTCACACCTATGCAGGTTTTAGTACTAGTGCTAGTACTAGGTTATAAAAAGGGGAACTACCTAGCCAAAAATTACTCTACGTTCCTTCTCATAAGTCTTTCTTGTTCGTCCGTCCTTGCCATGGCCGGTGTGCAGAGCTCTAGGTCGAGTACTACTCGTAACAAGGCAGCAATGACCAAGGCCGCGAAAAAAAGAGGGCTCGCCGCCTCGCAGAGACCTTGAAAGATCTCTCACACTACAAAAAAAGACACATCCGTGACATTTTGGGCCAAACGAATTTTTTTCTGTCATAATTATGACACTTCTACGACGATAATTGTGACAAAACCCGGTATCATCATAGATGTGGTACGCTCCTACTTCTATGACAAAAAATCATGACAAAAATGGGTATTTCATCCTGGGCGGGCCGGAGACGCAGCTACATGACATTCTTTGGGCCGTCCATGACGGAAAAAACCATGGTAGAAGCAAGGGCGAGGAAAATTTTGGGGAGTTCCCAGTTACGGTGGGTGGTCGGGGGCTGAGCGATGCACGTTTCTCTCGTACACATATGTGTGTGTGTGTGTGAGGCATTGGGCTCTAACTGAACCCAAGTGATTGCACTAGCTACGTTACTGCACACGAGCGATCGATCCCTTGCTGTTAACTAAACCCGAGTGATTCCTTTGCTACTGCTGCTAACTGAAGTCGATCGAACCCTGCTGCCTCCTTACCTTGATGAACAGTGAGCATTGTTGGGGGGATTGGATGAACAGTTCCCAGTGGGGGTGGATGAACAGGACCCCATGGTGTTGCCTCTGGATGAACAGGAACCTCATCGAGCTGGTTGGGGGTGGATGAACAGGACCCCGTGGAGGGCTAGATGAACAGGACGACCCCGTGGATGGCTGGTTGAACAGTAGCCGGTGGAGGGCTGGATGAATAGTAGCCCGTGGAGGGGTGGTTGAACAGGACCCCGTGGAGAGGGCTGGTTGAACAGTAGCCGGTGGAGGAGCGCGCTATGGAGGCTGGATGAACAGGAGCCCGTGCATGAACAGTCGCAGGTGGAGGCTGGAGGAGGTCGACGGTGGATGAACAGTAGCCCGTGGAGGTTGGAGGAGGTCGACGGTGGAGATGAACAGTATCCCATGGAGTCCCATTTTGCGGTACACCACACCCCTCCCGATGAACAGGACCCCCGTTTCGACCGTAGCGCTCCAACACAAGTCCATTTCCTCCGTTTTGCGGTACGCCACACCCCTCCCCATCGACAGGACCCCGTTTCGACCATAGGAGGTCCAACAGAAGTCCGTTCCCTCTGCTTTGCGGTACGCCAGACCCCTCCCGATGAATAGGATCTCATTTCAACCATGGTCGGTCGAACACAAGGCCGTTTCCTCCGTTCTGCGGTATGCCAGGCCTCGTTTCCATCGGTTGTTCCGTCCAAGCCCTCCCGATGAACACGACGACGCATTCCGTTCTGACCTAGCCGGTTGGCTCCCCATGAACATGAGACGACATAGTTTCTCCATTCCAACTCAGCAATGTACATGAGCCCTGGCCATACATATGCACAAGTAGGCATTCGAGACCCTGCCCGTATGTACGTACATGGCCGTATTTTCTTTCTTGCACCCTGGCCGCTGTACGTACGTGTACATGCTACGTGTGCGCCTCTACTACGACACGTGCATGCCTCTACATCGACCAGTATATACACACACATTCGCGACCAGAATGACAATGCTACGTACGCTTCAACCAGGTGGGTACCGTCTGTCAGGGGGGCGAATCATTTCCCCCCCATAATATGGACGCACTTCCTTGCGTGTGAAGATGTAGTTGCAGCCAGGGGGAAACGTCCTTGCATAATAAGGAGGCACTTCCTTGCGTGCGAAGATATAGCTGGTGGGTCCGACCTGTCAGTAGGGGGAACGTTTTTTTTTCGTGAAATACAGAGGCCCTTCCGGTGGGTCCTAGATGTCAGCTAGAGGAATCATTATTTTGCCGTAATAAGGAGGCATTTCCTTGTGTGCGACCATGGACCCAGCTGTCAGCCTCTCCACATACAGTCCATGTCCGATGGAAGTCCTTCCTTGACCATGTTGACCACGCGGTGCCGAGAGAACCAGGACGGTGGACGACGGCGAGGCCTAGGAAGGGGACGACATGGAGCCGGGGAAGACGCGGCAGTGGATGCCCACGCGGAGAGGAGTACGAGGATTCACTGGTTCGGCTTTGGTGTGAGGCTGCCATCGCTGCAGAATAACAGGGGGTGTGGGTGAGTGGAGGAATGGCCTGGCTAGCGGTGGGAGTAGTAGGGGGTGGTGAGGCCTCCGCGGTAGCACAGCCGGCCACGGGAGGCAGGAGCAGGCGGCACGACCGGCGCTGCTTTGGGCGGTTGGAGCAAGAAGACAGAGGTTGAAGAAGCACGACGACCGTTAGATGGACATCGTGCGGTCACTGCAGCTAGAATCGTTTATATTGACTAAGTTGACAAAGCCCTTGGTACGCGTCAACTTAGTAGGCCCACAGGTCAGCCTTCGAAACGGTGCACCCCAGATGTCAGGGGGAGGAATCATTTTTTGGGCGGCTGAAGATAGAATATCTGAGATTGAAGAAGAAGCACGGCATCCGTTGGATGGACATCCAACGGCCACTGCTGCTAGAACCGTGTGTTCACTATAAGTTGACAAAGCCTTGCATACGCGTCAACTTACTTTCTTTGTTTAGGGGATGCGTCAACTTAGAAGGCCCACAAGTGTGTGGTAGAGAACTTATAGCCCATTTGCGATTTGTAAGAACGTACAACCCATTTTTGAATTCTAATGGAATTTACTACAGCCCATTTACAGTTTGTTAAAAGTACAACCCATTTTCTAGATAGGACAACGATTAATAATTTCAACCAACCATTCAAAATAGAATTCAATAAAATTTCCCACATTTTGATGGGATCCAAAATATTTTTATCCCGAAATTTCTAGTCAGATTAAATATAAATTTGTATTATGTAAAAATCCAACGAAACATTGCGCGTGCAACAATTAATGAAATTAAAATTTTCAAAATACGAAAATAATATTTTATAAACTAATTACGTGTTTGGTGTATTTTTTTATAGTTACTGCCCAATTTTTATAATTACATCCCATTTATTATTTCTTAAAGCCCATTTTTCCTGTTAAGCCTAATGCATCCCTCCTAGGAAAGATTTGCAGCCCAGCGGGGCGGAGAATAACAAGTTGACCTTGCCTGGGTATTCCTCAAAAAAAGTATAGCTGGGCTAGCCATTTTCAGCTTGAAAAAAATTAATATCTGGGCTGGATATCTGGCCTGGGCTAGACGGGCCACAACCCGCCCAGTTAATACCCTGCTCTCCTCTGAACAACAACGAAAACACCGCTCAAGAAAAACTCTGCAGTGCTCACACCTCAAAAACACAAATACTGCTCGAGCTGCTTGGTCCCAGCTGTCGGCCGCTCCTTGTGCAATTCTGTCGTTTATATTAACTACATAGGTTGACAATGGTGTGGGACCGCGATGTCAGGAAACCAGGAGGAAGCAAAAAAAAAAATAGTTGTACATAAAAAGGAGGCACTTGCGTATGTACGGCTATGGCCCTAGTGGGTCCCTACTGTCATCTAGTCAAAATAAAGTCATCTCCTGAATCCTCATGTTCGTTGACCATGTTGACAATGCTCGGCGCCATGGCGAGCGCAACAACTCGAAGGACGACGGAGAGGGCCTCACGGGCCCTACAGATGGTCTGATACAGCGCCCGCTACTCATTCAAGAAGCCAAGATCACCGGACACCTATGAGCATCTTTGAGAGACCGAGACGACATGAAATGGCAAGCGCGCTTGAGAGCGCTGGTTTATTTCACACCTGTATTAAGATACAAGTGTAATTTACTCGTCATCGGAAACAACACGTAAAATACAGGCGTAAGGAAACCGAGGGCCTGAGGTGTATATTTGAGAGACCAGTGTATATTTTACTAGTCGAAATCGACCAACCAAGCACTTTGCCCGAGACCATCTGCTTTTATTTACAAGCGTCAGTTTTACAAGCGGTTTTGGTTGGAAAACGACGATCCAATTACAGCCTAAGATGATGAGTTGGTCAGAAGATCATATGGTCTCACATCTAACCTACCCGACTTGTCGTATAGGCTATGAATGAAACATAAGATGATGAACTTCTTAAGCACAGAAACAACAGAAGAGGATGATCTTCTTAACATGAAAACCACTGGCATTAGAACAACATGCAAAACAATACGAAGCATTATTCTCAGGAGGCACGGTGAATAGCTCGTGATGCCGCATGCCACAACATTCCAAGCTCAACTTTGCAATCAAACACACAAGGCCTCGAATTACATAGACAATATTCAGAACAAACTCTTAAAATACCTTACATAAGTCAACATTCATGTGACTATGCATCTCAGCAGAGCAACTATTTACTTCTAAACTGAACACAGGAATAGGAAAGAACGATCGATGCTGCTCACAGCAAAGGGCGTCCCACTCAAAAAATATCAAACGCATGTCTTCTGGCTAACATCAATGAGCAAAATTTGACAAGGTTTTCCAATTCCAATATATTAAACTAATGTCTTCTTGCTAACATCAATGATTAAACTTTGACAAGCTTTTCCCATTCAAAATATGTAATGCCTATGATTGTGGAACGGGCAGGGTTTTTCATCAGTTTGTCAGTAGATAGTCCGGTGGCTCAAGGTGACGATGAATGATTAGAGAACCATTCGATGTATTGTGCATGATGAAGTATTATAGAGGACACAAACCATCTCAACATTTTGTGTGCAGTTCCACTAAAATCAAGCTGAGCATCCGTGTGGATTTCGTATTTATATGCTACAAAAAACAAAGACACATCAGTGCACACATGAATATTGGCCCCAGTGTCAATCCACCAATCAGTGGACTAACAAACTGAAAGTACGGTAAATAGATTACCATACCCAGATGCCCCATCATTGTTGCTTAGAATGACATTGACACACTTGGAGTCCTGTCATGGCTTCTTGTACTTGTTTGGGCACTTTTTGCCTAGTGCACTCCACGTGTTGCAGATTTGCCTATGCTCTCTACAGACTAGCCATGTCACCAACATCTACTAATACTCTTTAAAACTTCTCGATCATTCCTTCTGTAATGTAGCGCAAACAGTGACTGCTTCTTTCTGCAAATTGGTACGACCAACTGGACCCAGTAATGGAGCAGTTTGCCTTAGACACATTGGCTCCTTTTTTTAGTTCAACTAAAATCAAAGTCGGAATAAAACCAAGCTTTAATTTTGATATCCCTGTAAGCAACAATAGGTATAAGGGAAACAATTACTGAGAAATAACGGTTGATGACTTGTACTCCCAGAAGAAAAACATCTACTGATCTACCTTATCTTAATGGGAAACAAAGTAGGAGAGTAGCAATTCTCCATCAGTGTGATTCATTCATATTAACTGAGACATTATCTTAACAATGCCTTGTTTCAACATGTATAAAGAACGACATAGCAGAAAAGTACCATTCCTAAAACAATGCGACTGATTCATTTTAACAGAGACATTATCTTAACAATACCTTGGTTAAACATGTAGAAAGAACTACAAAGCAGGATAGTACCATTCCTAAAAAAATGCGACTGATTCATTTTAACAAAGGCAAAAAAGGAATCAATTACTAGCCAATAAAGGAGGATGAAACATGTAGCCACAAAAATGGTAATCCTGCCAATCCCTAACAAGTGTTGCAGTTTTGAACTAAGATTCAGTAGTTAATTAATTCTAAGAGTGGCATTGCTTAATTTTACTAGCGTCATTAGATTAACAAAAAGCATAAACAACCCCAGGGAGAGTGGGTGCAACAACAACATGTGCTTCCATCTACTTCTAAAGGGGGTGATGCAGAGTTTTGTTGTAACAAAGAAACAAGCATCATGTTTAGGTTGGAACAATTTTTGCTCAATTAATGGTAAAAGATAACAGTTCAATAGCTTATATTCAACATTTATCCAAAACAGTACCAATACAAGTAGCACAATATCTCAAAGCACACTACAGCATCATGTGGATGAAAGTCGGTACTGACCTTTCTTGACCAAGATTTGAAACAGCTCGTGAGGAGGACTTGAAAGAAATCCCAACACATATATGAAAATCTGATCTCCTTCTATGCAGTTCCACCAAAATTAAGCAAAGTCACCGGTGTGACATTCAAGTTGAACTGCACAAAACAGTCTTAAAACATAAGTGTTTCGCATAGCGAAGCAAAATGTCGCAATAGCAACAAGTTGAATAGATATCCCTGTTTTAACAGAGGCAAAAAAGGAATCAATTACTGGCAAATAAAGGAGGATGAAACATGTGGCCACAAAAATGGTAATCCCGCCAATCCCTAAAAAGTGTTGCAGTTTTGAACTAAGATTCAATAGTTAATTCTAAGAGTGGCATTGCTTAATTTTACCAGCGGCATTAGATTACCAAAAAGCGTAAACAGTTCCAAGGGAGAGTGGGCGCAACAACACCATGTGCTTCCATCTACTTATAAAGGGGGTGATGCAGAGTTTTGTTGTACCAAAGAAACAAGCATCATGTCTGGGTTGGAACAATTTTTGCTCACTTAATGGTAAAAGACAACAGTTCAATAGCTTTAATTCAACATTTATCCAAAATAGTACCAATACAAGTGGCACAACATCTCAAAGCACACTACACCATCATGTGGATGAGGCCAAGATTTGAAACAACTCGCGAGGAAGACTTAAAACAAATCTGAATCTCCTTTTGTGCAGTTCCACCAAAATTAAGCAAAGTTGCCGGTGTGACATTCAAGTTGAACTGCACAAAACACTCTTAAAACATAAGTGTTTCGCGTAGCGAAGCAAAATTTCGCAATAGCAACAAGTTGAATAGATATCCCTGTTTTAACAGAGGCAAAAAAGGAATCAATTACTGGCAAATAAAGGAGGATGAAACATGCGGCCACAAAAATGGTAATTCCGCCAATTCCTAACAAGTGTTGCAGTTTTGAACTAAGATTCAGTAGTTAATTCTAAGAGTGGCATTGCTTAATTTTACCAGCGGCATTAGATTAAGAAAAAGCATAAACAGTTCCAGGGAGAGTGGGCGCAACAACACCATGTGCTTCCATCTACTTATAAAGGGGGTGATGTAGAGTTTGTTGTAACAAAGCAACAAGCATCATGTCTGTGTTGGTACCATTTTTGTTCTACTTAATGGGAAAAGAGAGCAATACAATAGCTTCAATTCATCATTTATTTAAAACAGTACCAATACAAGTAGCACAACATCTCAAACACACTGCATGATCATGTGGATGAAGGCAAGTACCAACCTGTCATGACACACACACAAGATCACCAACGAATCTGCCAACACGAATAGGAAATCCAATCTCATTTTGTGCAATTGCACTAAAATCAAGCAAAGTCGCCGGTGCGACATTTAAGTTTGCTATAACAACAAGTTGAATAGATATCCCTGTTTTAACAGAGGCAAAAAAGGAAACAATTACTGGCCGATAAAGGAGGATGAAACAAACGACGACAAAAAGAAGCATCTAACTTATATTGATGGAAAACAAAGTAGGATAGTAGCATTTCTAAAACAGTTGCATTGATTCATATTAACAGAGACATTCCCTTAAAATAACATTCGTTAAAAAAATGTAATTTATTTTTAATAGTGGCATTGCTTTAATTTTCTAGCGGCATTCTTAGATTAACAACAGAAAAATAGTTGTATGGGACATGGGACATGGGACATGCCAGCACCGTGTGCCTCCACACGTATAAATGGGTGATGCAGAGTATGTAGCCATGCATCATATCTGCGTTGGTCCCATATTTTTTCTCTTCGAACCTTTTTCCTATGTGAGGGCGACAAATCTAGTCCTGCACAAACTACCCGACCCCCCCAGTTTCTTTCCCTTTTCAACAAAGAGATCGGTTCCTTACAGATGTGTGTACTAGGTTACCCTCCTTTTCCCTTTTCGACCAACAAAGCGGCTGGATAGCCAGTCTATAATACTTTCCCTCCCTCCTTTCCTCATTGAACCACGTCTTAGATTCATGCTCCACTCCACCACACCCTTCTTTCCACTTTGAACCAAGACTTAGATTCGACTGCAGAATCAAAAAAGATCTGCATGCAGCTAGAGCAATGATGATTTCAAAGAAACTTATACCTTAGGGTCATTGGGATGTGGCAAGGCATGCGGCGGGAGCCCAGCTATGCCCACACTACGTACGACATCAAGGAAGAAGGGGTCGGTGGCCCTCCTGCATAGGAACTGGGTGAAAGAGAATAGTACAGCTGGCAGTGGATTGCCTCCCTCACCGAAGGCGATAGAGTGAATGATGCACCTCCTCCCCTTCCTGATGCGACGGGATCCGGATGCCTCCTTCACTAGCTATGAGGGGGGAGAGAGAGACAAGAGGCCAACGCAGTCTTGTTTCGATCTGGTGAAGAGGGTGGGAGACTGTGAATATAGCAAACCCTAGCAAAGGAACGCTGAGCCTCCATCGTGTATATATATGTAGTGCAACAAGAGTGTGGAGAGTGCAAACCCTAGCGGACCAGCGCTGAGGCTCCAGCTTATATAGTACTACATATATACTGTAGTACGGACTGAGCTCCGGTGCCTTAACTGCACCTGCTTTTGGTTGTATGACAGGTGGGCCAGCCACATTTTGGGCCCACCTGTCATAAACCCAAAGGCAGGTGCACTAAGTCAATGAAGCTGCGTCCATATAGTACTCGTGTATACGAATAATATATAGTGGAGTGGTTTTCTTATTCTCTCCATAACAATTGTTTTAAATTGTGCAAGTACGAAATGAAACCCTTTATTTAACGTACTAGTGAAGAAAACTACTACTTCCGATGAACTAATGATCCACGCGTCCTGGTCGCACTTCCTATCCTTCACATGCGGTACACTACCATCCCTTAAGTGAAAAACCACACATGCGCCAAATTATTGAAAACGTGTGAGAGTGTGTACAAATAAAGAATTTTAATTTCAATTATCGGAAAGGTTTGAGAGTATGTACAGTTTGCCCTCTCTCAATAATTATGGTTTGTTATGTTCATCCTAAACTTGGTCAAACTTTACAAAGTTTGACTTCACTCAAATCTAATATGCAGAGTAAATAAAAATGGAGGGCTACTACGTCCATTCGTGTTTTTAGTCCACACCATCTTTTTAATCAAAGTTAATAGCCGAACAAATAAAATTACAAGGGAGCTGAAGACAAAGTTGTGAGAAGGCTTAGAAATCAATACAAAACTTATGCTCTTAGTACCAACGTCGATCCTTCTTCGAGGAAACATTTGGTTCATAGCCAATTGTGTGATAAAATTTCACCAACGTGAAAGACGACTGCGTCTCCAACGCAACCAAGGTGAACTGATGAAGGATATCATCTTTGTGGGTAACAAGCAAAGAGCACTGATGGAAGACATCTTGTTTTTTGTTGAAAATCGATCAGCTTCACCAGCCGATGCAACCATGAGGCGTAACCATGAGCATCGATAGGTCATCATGGTGATGCATCATCCATTTGGCATCAAGTTTGGGTGAGGCACCTATGAAGTTCGACCAATCCTCACCATGGTCTGTTTCTTCTTAGTAATCAAGCTCGAGGAAGGAAGAACCATGTGGTAGAGGACAGTGAGGCGGAACAACAATGGCCACCCAATGTTGTGCAGTTCCACTAAAATTGAGGAAGACATGCCCAAGTATGGAGATACGCATCGCTGTTTACAAAAATATAAAAAAGGATATAGTGTTGTTACTTTGTTTTGGCAGTGGTACAAGATTAACAACGACATCTCAATTGTAAATAAGAATTAATGAAAAGTACACCAACAAACAGAAGCATCATGATTATCTTGATGGGAACTAAACCACGATACCCGAGAAAAAAAGCATTTCTTCATTTAACCACTGATAGTATTAGATTAGCAGCAGCAATAGGAGCATATGGACAATGACCGCACAACCACCATGCACTTTTTGTCGAAACAACATGTATAACTCCACCGAGGCATAAATCAGGACAACTTTTCAAGTGGCATTTCCTCTATAATAGTAGGTGATGTTGGACCAGTCGACGAACCCTAGCTACTATACATGGGGAGCTGGGGAGTAGTCGCATAGAAGAAAACCCGCATGCAGCAGCCTGGAGAGCTAGACCAGTACAAGAAGTTACACCTCAGGTGGGCGAGATGTCGCTTAGGAGGGCGAGCAGGATCTGCCCACACGACGGCAGTGAACAAGGGCGTGGAGGTCCTTCGTCCGCACCAGCACCGGCTCCGAGAGGACGGTGCGCATCGGCTTCCTCCAGCGCCGACGGCGGCAACGTTAATGCTGCACCTCCTAACCTCCCACAACAGACGGGATTCGGCCGGACCTGTGACCGCCGGTGAGGAGAGAGATAGAGTGGACACTATCATCTTGTTTTGATATGGAGAGGGTGAGAGAGCGAGACGCGAGAAACCCTATCAAACAAGAGGCTATAATGGAGTAAAAAATCTCTCCATAGTAGTGGTTTTAAATAGAATACGCGTGTTCCCGGAAAAAAGAAATGAAAACTGGCGGACAATTTTGTAACGTACCAAGAAAGAAAACTCGATCAAAAACATGCCCCCGCTTCCAGGTTGTGAGAGTCGTTGCGCACACACACATAGACATAGACATGTATATTCGTGTTTATGTAAAATTCCATCTCCATCTCCAATCATATTTGTCCCACTGGCACATTATTTATGTTGTTAATTATGTACGCAGCAATATTAATGTACAACATCTCTTGTTTGCGGGCGTCCGGACCGCTCCCACGCCCGCTCCTGACCAACCCGAACCCTCTTCATCACCCGCGTGTGCTTCCCTTCCGAAATGGTCAGTGCCGCATTCATGCCCGGCCAGAGCGGACGCGACCTCTCACTGGCGCCGGCATTGAAGCGGCGCGCCGACCGAGAGAGTATCACGCGCGCCGCTTCCTGGTGCACGCGGCTGCTCCGAATTCAAAAGTCGCAATAGCCGGCCACAACATGCATGTAAAAATTTCTTGGGAGTCCATGCTATAGCTAGCTGTCCTCCCCCAACTCGTCAATCTCTTCCAGTAGTGCTAGTACTCCATGGTGCGATCCATCGACAAGCAGGCGGGAAAGTTATCGTATACTCGGTTTGCAGTGAGTGGCATGCTGAGCGACCGTGTGGGGTCGAGCCGTGGAGGAGGGTGAGACACGAACGCGACAGATGTGATTTAAACGTTGGTTTTGCTCGATGGCACGATCCAACAAAACAAAACATTGGTTTCTCTATGTTTACAATTTTTCTCTGGAAAAACGGAAACTTTCCACTCCATTTTCATTCCTACTCCAAGGTTGCCCCATTACAACATTCCATCAAATACAAAGCAAAACTAACACGCATGTTGATGCATCTCAATGATTCACAGATCATAGCCAATATTTACTTCACAACTAAAGACAAAAGTTGTGAGAGTGTGTACAAAAGAAAAACTACTGATGGGATCACTATGACTTAAACCCTAAACCCTAAACAAGATTTAATTTCCTGGCTAGGTAGAACCAGTCGAAGGAAAGACGGCTAGCACCCTCGGATCATACGATGTTTTTGTGCAGTTCCTCTAAAATCAAGCTCAGCATCCCTGATGGCAAAGATACTGAAGAAGTGTGATTAGAATAATAGTACTGACACTAGTTCATGAGACATAAACTCATCACAAATAGAAGCCGGTAGAAGTAGAGAAAGATCAACATGGAGATGGAGATACGTGGGGAGCTGCGGTAGTGGAGCAAGCTGGCTCCAAAAGGAAGATGTACTACTTGGGATGTCGGGCTATAGCTAGAAGGGCGATTGGGACATGGCATCAGCCTATACCGCGGGGACTCCCGATTGGGACGCACCTACTGTCGGTGTCAAAACCGGCGGATCTTGGGTAGGGGGTCCCGAAATGTGCGTCTAAGGCTAATTGTAATAGGAGGCAGGGGACACGATGTTTTACCCAGGTTCGAGCCCTCTCGATGGAGGTAATACCCTACTTCCTGCTTAATTGATCTTCATGATATGAGTATTACAAGAGTTGATCTACCACGAGATCGTAGAGGCTAAACCCTAGAAGCTAGCCTATGATTATGATTGTTGTTGTCCTACAGACTAAACCCTCCGGTTTATATAGACACCGGAGGGGGCTAGGGTTACACAAAGTCGGTTATAGAGAAGGAAATCTACATATCCGAATATCCTAGCTTGCCTTCCACGCAAAGGAGAGTCCCATCCGGACACGGGACGAAGTCTTCAATCTTGTATCTTCAAAGTCCAACAGTCCGGCCAAAGTATATAGTCCGGATGTCCGAGGACTCCTTAATCCAGGACTCCCTCAGTAGCCCCTAAACCAGGCTTCAATGACGATGAGTCCGGCACGCAGATTGTCTTCGGCATTGCAAGACGGGTTCCTTCTCCGGATACTCCATAGAAGATTTAGGACACAAGGATCGTGTCCGGCTCTACAAAACAAATTCCACATTCCACCGTAGAGAGTATAATATTCCACCGATCTAATCTGCTGACAGCTTTTTGTAGTATGACATCACACCACGGTCCGGTCATTATTTGAACCGTTTTTCACAACCAGCTATTGCACATAATGCGAGGCGGTTTCTTTGACACGTCTTGTCGAAGCAGAGATCGTGTCCCCTTATCACGGGATTCTCATCAATACAGGTGTGGGTAACCCAACCGCGCCATCAATCGTGGCGCTTGGTAAATAAGCGATTTTAACGGGCAAGTGGGGAGGCGCACAGTCTCTACCGCCTTTATAAAGAGATAAGGATTCTCCTCTTTCACCCATGCCTACTTCCTTCTTCGCTTATCCATTCTCGCACGCTCGAGCTCTAGTGCCCCAGTTCTCACCTTCTCCGCACAGCCAATCATGTCCGGAGCGAGAGGTAAGTGATGGCCTCCTCCGTCAAGGAGGAGGACATCACGAAGCTCCGGGCGGCCGGATACTTGGCCGCTGATATTGCGCACCGGCTCCCGGATGCAGGGCAGATCATTCCGACTCCGGGGCCCCATGAGAGGGTCATGTTCCTTGCCCACTTCATCCGCGGACTGGGATTCCCCCTCCACCCATTTGTCCGCGGGCTCATGTTCTATTACGGGCTGGATTTTCATGATCTGGCCCCTAACTTCATCCTCAACATCACGGTGTTCATCATTGTGTGCGAGGATTTTCTCCGCATCAGGCCCCACTTCGGCCTGTGGCTAAAGATCTTCAACGTGAAGCCGAAGATAGTGGTTGGCTAGCAGGCGGAGTGTGGAGGCGCCATGGTGGGCAAGATGCCCAGTGTCACTTGGCTCAAAGACTCCTTTGTGGAGACCGTGAAGGGGGTGGCAATCGGGGTAGTTCTACATCACCGAGCCACGAGACGCCAACTGGGTGGCGGCCCCCGAATTCTGATCGGACATCCCATGTGGCTCACCTCCTGGAAGAAGAAGGGCCTAGCCTGGGGCGCATCCGCAGAACTGACCGGACTCTAGAACTGCGTCAAGAACATGATAACCAAGAATATCAAGCTTGTCAACGTGGTCCAGGTCATGCTATTTCGCCGGATTCTCCTGTGTCAAAGACGGGCATTCAACCTGTGGGAGTTCGATGCGGCCCAACACCAGACACTGCAAGAGATCTTTGACACGACGCACAAAGACGTTTGGAAGGTGTTGTTCAAGGCCAGCGAAGTTCCTCCTCCCACTTCCGAGGACCGTGGACTCAGCGCCAAGTGCCACGCCAATGCGGTAAGCATTCTTCATTCGCAAGATGTGCCTTTCCTTAGTATATTTGTGGGAGGAACTTAAACCACCGTATTGATCTGACAGGAATATGTGGCGACAGCGGAGCGGATCGACTGTCCAGCTCCGTTGCCTGAAGATCCAGCAACCGCTCTCCTAACGGAGATGCTGGTTCCGATGCCCTATGAGGTGCCGGAGAAGAAGGCCAAGAAGAGGGCCACGGGGACCAGGAAAAGTATCAGGCCAAGGTGGTGCCGGACTCATCGTCCGAAGACACCGAGGCGCACTCCTCCAATGACAATGAGGAGGAGGAGGAGGAAAACCCTCTCCCCCAGCCCGAGGGGGAGAAGAAAAGGAAGGCCGCCCCTTTCGGGGAGGCCGAAGGGTCCAAGAAGGGAAGAACCCTCCCTCCGGACCACTCCACAACCGCCGCCTACAACGAGGAGGAGTGGCTACCCAGGGCCAAGCCTCTAGCATTACTTATTATGTCAAGATTTGCTTGTGCAGTCCGCCAAAAGCCCACATCGACTTGCCCTCCTCGGATGGGTCCTTGACTTCGTCGGAGATGAATAGCTATTCGCTCCCGATGGCTTCCACTCCCCAACCCGTGGATGACACCGAGTTGTTATCTCAGAGGATACCGGGCCAGGAGGAGGCAGTCCTGGAGACGCCTCAAGGCGAGACGCCTGATGCCGGGCTCAGGGGGGGGGATCCCCATGGATTCGGATGAGGGGGGCCGCAGCAGGATTGGCCCCTAGCCGGATACTGCACTAGAACCTCCAGTGGTTTCGGACTCAGGCAGGCAGCCACCCGCCAAGGGGGGTGAGCCGTCTGTGCCGATGACCTCTGTCCATCCAGAGGCATCGGATAATTTGGTGGAATCGCTTCAGAGCGCTTCCCTTGACGAAGGACACCGTACTCTTATGAGTACGGTGATTGCGAAGGTTCAGTCCGCCAAAAGCGGATTGACCGAAGCCTGCGCCAGCCTCCTGATAGGCTTTGAGGTAAGTATTTTAAATTCTGAGAAAGTATCACAGTGTAGACAGTAGCCCCTGATGCTCTGTTTGGTGTTTGGGAAGAAAATCTGAACAGAGGATCAAATATTATTCGCAGGAGTCTAATCGTATTATGTCTTTGTGAATAAGCAGGCGTCGCTTCTGGCTGCCGTTGCTGCCACTGCGGAGGTCTCCGGACTGAGGCAGAGCCTGGAGCAGGCCGAAGAAGAGCTCGACCTCGTAAAGAGGCAGCTTGAGGAGAACAAAGGTAAGCAATACCCCGTCTGAATGTTATATATAAAGGAAAACATCGTTAAAGCTAATAGAAGCACGATTAACTTTACTAGGGGCCACGACCGAAGTGGCGGCCCTTAGGAAGGCGCTATCCGAGGCCAAAAACAAAGTGGCCGAGGAGCGCACCGAGCGCGAAAAACAAGAGGCGCGAGTTGATGAGGTCCAGCAAGAGCTTCAGAACTTTGTCAAAAAATTCGAGTCCTTGGAGCGTGACTCCAAGACGCAAGAGTTAGAGCTTGCGAAGGCCCGTTAGAGCGCACTAGACGCCAAGGACGAAACCCAGAAGGCCCTCCAGGAAATTGAGGCGGCCAAGAAGATAGCTGCGGGTAAGGCTTTCATTATACAACGCCAGCATGTGAAGGAGACTTTCCTTTTACTTACCCGAATTCGAAGATCTCCAGGAGCATTCGCAGATCTGCCGCGTAGCATCTCTGATGCCGCAGAGTTCTACCGGGATGAGGAGGGGAGCTCGACGAAGAAGCTGTTTTGGTCCCAGTATATTGGGGCCAAACATCTGATGCCCTTGAGCGACCAGCTAAAGCAATTGGTCGAACTTCACAAGGCGGACGAACTGGCCATGAAGGACTTCATAGTCCGGCTGTGTCCTGGCGAGCCCCTGCCCGACAGCTACTTTGGCTTTGTCAAGCGGATGGTGAATGCCTGTCCGCGGCTTGAAGTCGTCAAGCGGTCCGTCTGCATTGAGGGTGCACGCAGGGCCTTGGCTCGTGCGAAGGTGCACTGGGGGAAGATGGATGTCGAGAAGCTGGTGACATAGGGGCCGCCGAAGGGCAAGGAGCATCGCCACCCTGAACAGTATTATGACAATGTCATTAAGGGTGCCCGCCTTGTGGCGGATGAATATACGAAGGATGTGATATTTGAATGAATATACTCATGTCATCATGTATTATGAAAACCAGTTCATGTGCGCTATGTAGCGCTTGTTAATTTAAAATATTACCTTCTGTGCGTCTGTTTAAATTTTTTTGAGAGTTGGCCAGTCGTCGGCTTCCGCCCCCATGTAACTAGTACTGGGGTGTTCGGGATAAATATAAACACTCTTTATCCAAGTTTTTGGTCCTTTTAAGGAGGTGTTCAGCGCCACGAATGAGGCAATCGGACTATACGGCTTTATCGCCCTCACTTAGCCATAGAAGTCTATAATTTTAAATTTTGGTGAAGCCCCTAGTATCTGGAAAGCTGGACTCGGGGCGCTATACACACCTAAATTGAACGAGGCCGATTCCTAACCTGAAGCGGAAAAAATCTTTAAGGATTTGAGACCTCTCGAACAGCGACCAACTCTCGCCTTATTATGACAGTCAGTTTTCGGCTTTCTCCACTGAGGTGCTCGTCCGGAAGAACCAGGACACAATCACATTAGTTCTCCCTGCGCTACCTTAGCCGATATAGCGGAACATAAGTTACCAAAACATAGGAGCCGGGCAAACCCAACTATTGACCCAAGACATGATTCGGAGCTGATGCATATAGTGCTATAAGTTCGGGGTGCCGCACTGTCAAAAGTGTTCGGACTTGTATTGCTAGGTTATGGGGTACTGAAGCCCCTGGCAAACTGATCGTGCCAAAATGCATGGGTATAATAAATAAGCAGTAAAGAAAAAGGGGCAAACAAACTTAATAGCAAGTTGACGTTGTATACTATTTCCCCTTGTTAGTCAAATGATACGTCAAAGCGTACATATACAAGTAGTGCGATAAGCAGAATATGACTGTTTGACACATCCTGACCAGGAGCGGGCGGTATGCAGGTATGTAAAACAGGTATAACGATCGTTATCAGAGACCACCCGAGGATTCCATCGTACGCCAAAGCTTCTTGTCCTCCTGGTGTGCCCGTCCCGCTATGTGTCTGATAGCCGGTCTTTCGGAAGAGCCTCCTGAAGATAGGGACCTGAAAGAAAAAGGGGTGCAAAAATGCGTGTGTCCTGGGGCGGTCGAACCGCATTGTGGACCGTATCATGGTCATGCCTCCGCCTATACCCAGGGTATTTTAAGTGTGTAGTTGTGAACGCGCGACACGAATGTTGCCGCTTGGCTGGGACTAGGGCGGAGGCCGAATTGCTAGTCGAGCTCTAGACGTGCCGGCCGATCCTGTTGTGGAGTACTCCGGACTCGCTTGACGGTATCCGGGTTCTTTATCGTTGAATTGGCTGTTTGCCTAAGAAGGTTGTTTTGTACTTCCGCCGCGAGGGCTGCAGTGTGCTCCTCTGTACGAAGCAGGCGCTCTATGTTTCCATTAACTGTAATAACTCCGCGAGGTCCCGACATTTTGAGCTTGAGGTATGCATAATGCGGTACCGCATTGAATTTGGCGAATGCGGTTCGTCCGAGCAGTGCATGATAGCCGCTGCGGAAGGGGACGATGTCGAAGATTAACTCCTCGCTTCGGAAATTGTCCGGAGATCCAAAGACTACTTCCAATGTGATTGAGCCCGTACAACAGGCCTCTACACCAGGTATGACACTGTTGAAGGTGGTTTTTGTGGGCTTGATCCTTGAGGGGTCGATGCCCATTTTGCGCACTATATCCTGATAGAGCAGGTTAAGGCTGCTGCCACCGTCCATGAGGACTTGTGTGAGATGGAATCCATCGATGATGGGGTCAAGGACCAATGCGGCCGAACCGCCATGACGGATACTAGTAGGATGGTCCCTGCGATCGAAAGTGATCGGACAAGAGGACCATGGGTTGAATTTTGGGGCGACTGTCTCCATCGCATAGACGTCCCTTAGTGCACACTTCCGTTCTCGCTTGGGGATATGGGTTTCGTATATCATATTCACTGTTTTCACTTGGGGATGGAATTTCTTCTGTCCTCCCGTGTTCGGCGGTCGGGGCTCCTCGCCGTCGTCACTGTGCAGCCCCTTTTCCTTGTTTTCGGCATTCAGCTTGCCGGCCTGTTTAAACACCTAGCATTCCCTGTTGGTGTGGTTGGCTGGTTTATCGGGGGTGCCGTGAATTTGACATGAGCGATCGAGTATGCGGTCCAAACTGGACGAGCCCGGGCTGTTCCTTTTGAATGGCTTTTTCTGATGTCCGAATTTAAAGCCTCTGAATCCGGTGTTGACTGTCGTGTCTTCGGCGTTGTCTCCATTATTGCGACGCTTGTTTCTATTCCATCACGGCCTACCGTTGATATCCCTGGCGTCTGAATCGCCTGAGTTTTTGGGTGTGATGTTGCTGCGAGCCAGCCAGCTGTCCTCGCCCGCGCAAAAGCGGGTCATGAGTGTCGTGAGGGCTGCCATGGACTTTGGCTTCTCTTGGCCGAGATGTCAGGCGAGCCATTCGTCGCGGATATTGTGCTTGAAGGCCGCTAAGGCTTCGGCATCCGGACAGTCGACAATTTGGTTCTTTTTAGTTGGGAACCGAGTCTACAATTTCTTGGCTGACTCTTCGGGCTGCTGGGTTAAGTGACTTAAGTCATCAGCATCCGGTGGTCGCACGTAAGTGCCCTGGAAGTTATTGAGGAACGCGTCTTCCAGATCCTCCCAACTGCCAATGGAGCTTGCTGGCATGCTATTCAGCCAATGCCGAGCCGGTCCTTTGAGCTTAAGTGGTAGGTACTTTATGGCATGTAGGTCATCACCGCGGGCCATGTGAATGTGGATAAGAAAATCTTCGATCCATACCGCGGGGTCTGTTGTGCCATCGTATGATTCGATGTTTACGGGTTTAAACCCTTCTGGGAATTCGTGATCCACAACTTCATCAGTGAAGCATAGGGGGTGTGCGGCGCCTCTATGCCGGGCTACATCCCGACGTAGTTCAAATGAATCCGGTCTATTGTATTCATCCAGGCCGGACTTTGGTTTATTGTACCCGGCATGACGGTAGTCGTCACCTCTTGTGGTGCGCCCTCATGATCCGTAGATCGATCTTGATTGTCCTGCTTTGTTTTCCAATACATCTCGTAGGTCCTTCATGTAGCCCCGGGCCTTGGTATTATCGTTTGATTGGCGACGGGGTGCGGTCTGGACTTCGGGCTTGTACGCTACTTTGTCGCGGCCACGGGGTGGTCGGTCAGCCGCATCATGCGCTGGTAGCGTGGGCTTTAAAGCCTCCTCCTCGAGTTGAGGTAGCAGCCTGCACTTTGGGTAGCTTTTGCTAGGGCACTCGAGTCCGTATTCCTCGGCAGCCAGGACCTCGGTCCATCTATCAGTTAGCAGATCTTGATCAGCTTGAAGCTGTTGCTGCTTTTTCTTCAGGCTTTTTGCAGTGGCTATCCGCCGGCGTTTGAAGTGCTCCTGCTCGACGGGATCCTCAGGTACGATGAATTCTTTGTTGCCAAGGCTCACTTCATCTTCGGAGAGAGACATGTAATTATCGTCCTCTGATTCTCCATTAGTTGCCTGTTTTTAGGGCTAGCTTACCCATCCTCTTGCTCGGCCTGCTCGAAGTCTGGCTGGGCAGGATTGTCTTCGTCTTCGGCACCATCCGGATTGTTATCTCTTGTGCCGGTATCACTATTTTTGCTATGGCGGGGCTTGGAGCGGCGCCGATGACGCCGGTGTCTAGATTGCTTCTCCAAGGGGTTATCTTCCGTTGCCTCATCGCCATTGTTTTCTTTAGGGGTGTCCACCATATAAATATCATATGACGAGGTGGCTGTCCAGTGCCCTATAGGCGGTGGTGAAAGCACCAGTGCTCCCTGGGTGATTTTGGTAATTAATGTCAACATATCTCTTGTTGGACTAACACTTTTACCTAGTATGTTTCAGATAAGTTCAACAATGGATGGCATGGACTAAAGGATGTGGAACCCCTTCAAGATGCAAGGACAAAGGATTGGCTCAAGCTTCAAGCACAAGACTCTACATTTTTTTATTTTAGTGATCCAAGATCACATTGAGTCTATAGGAAAAGCCAATACTATCAAGAGGGGATGAGGTGTTGCTTAATGGCTTGCTTGCTCAAAGTGCTTAGTGATATGCTCCAAAGCCCTCAACTACCTTCTCACATCCACATATGTCCTAAACCAAAAGTCTAACTCGGCCCCACCGATTCTTTCTATCCGGCGCCACCGAGTTCATATGTCTTAGCCACTGCCACAAACCCTAGGCAAATCAGTCTCACCGATAGGGATCTCGGTCTCACCGAGATGGGATTGTAATCTCTGTGTGTATGTCCATTACCAAAATCAGTCTCACCGAGTTTGAGCAATCGGTATTACCGAGATTACAATGCAAACTCTCTGGTTAGCTTATTACCAAAAACGGTCTCACCGAGTTTGTGTAATCGGTCTCACTGAGATTAGGTTATGCCCTAACCCTAACCATATCGGTCCTAACGAGTTGCATGTCGGTCCCACCGAAAATCCCAACGGTCACATTATTTGCTAAGTCGGCCTGACCGAGTTTGTTGATTCGGTCCGACCGAGATTGGTAAATTGTGTGTAACGGTTTGATTTTTTGTGGAGGCTATATATACCCCTCCACCCACTCCTCATTCATGGAGAGAGCCATCAGAACAAACCTACAATTCCAACTTACCATTTCTGAGAGAGAACCACCTACACTTGTGTTGAGGCCAAGATATTCCATTCCTACCATATGAATCTTGATCTCTAGCCTTCCCCAAGTTGCTTTCCACTCAAATCTTCTTTCCACCAAATCCAAATCCTGTGATAGAGAGTTGACTGTTGGGGAGACTATCATTTGAAGCACAAGAGCAAGGAGTTCTTCATCAACACACCATTTGTTACTTCTTGGAGAGTGGTGTCTCCTAGATTGGCTAGGTGTCACTTGGGAGCCTCCGACAAGATTGTGGAGTTGAACCAAGGAGTTTGTAAGGGCAAGGAGATCGCCTACTTCGTGAAGATCTACCGCTAGTGAGGCAAGTCCTTCGTGGGCGACGACCATGGTGGGATAGACAAGGTTGCTTCTTCGTGGACCCTTTGTGGGTGGAGCCCTCCGTGGACTCGCGCAGCCGTTACCCTTCGTGGGTTGAAGTCTCCATCAACGTGGATGTACGATAGCACCACCTATCGGAACCACGACAAAAACATCCGTGTCTCCAATTGCGTTTGAATCCTCCAATCCCTTCCCTTTACATTCTTGCAAGTTGCATGATTTACTTTCCGCTGCTCATATACTCTTTGCATGCTTGCTTGTTATGTATTGTGAGTGTTAAACTTGTGCCTAAACTCCACTTAAACTCAAAGAAATTAAAAATTGCAACCTTTGAAACTTAGTGTCTAATCACCCCCCTCTAGACACCTCTTCTCGATCCTTTCAATTGGTATCATAGCTTTGGTCTCCATTGCTTTGGTTTAAACACCATTGGAGGAAGATGAATGAGTCTACTATTGGGAGTCTTAGACATAGAGTGCCTATACTTGATGGAGAGTACTTTCATGAGTGGAAAAATGAGATGCTTGTTATTTTCAATCAATATCATTTGAACAAGTACATCGCTAGTCCTTGTGCACCTCATGTTTATCCTATGCATCCTACTCTTGATGAGTCAATTGACATGATTCACAATCTTAGAACTGTTGAACTTATCACTAGAGGCTTGCCTAGAAACTTGATTGGATGTTTGCCTACTCTTAAGTGTGCCTACACTATATGGAAATTTCTTGAGGAACGTTTTCCAAATTATTCCTTGAAAAATCTAGATGAAATTCTCCATAAGTCCATTGCCTTGAGTAAGATGAATTCCAGTGATCCTATGTTTGGTGATTGTCTATTTGAGCTTACAAACCTTATGCGTGCCAAAGGAAATGTTGGAATCATTAGCAATATTGTTTCCGAAGCTATTAAAGTTCATAAACAAGATCATTGTCAAACTCACTCTAACGAATCACCCTCTCTAGGATTTGATCCACCATATGACGATGTTGAACATGGATATTATGATGAGGATGATGATAGTGACTTTGATCTTGATGATGCAATGAGACACTTTGGTCTTATGGCAAATCTTTGGGGATATATGGCAGGAGGAAAGGAATGGATTCTTGACAGTGGATGTACCGATCACATGACCGGAGATAAAGACATGTTTCGTGAGCTTGCTGAAAATGATGGTCCTCGAAAGTATGTCACTTTCGGTGACAACTCAAAGGGTAAGGTGGTTGGCCTCGGTAAGGTGGCCATCTCACATGATAGCTCCATTCAAAATGTTATGCTCGTTGAATCTCTTGGCTACAACTTACTTTCAGTATCTAGACATGCTGATTTTGGTTTCAATGTCCTATTTACTGAAGTAGATTTGCCAAGTGTTTCATAGAGACAATCATAAAATGGTCTTTACTAGTGTACGTAGAGGTGATCTATATATTGTTGATTTCACTAAAAAGGCTCAACCTAGAACTTGCTTTATTGGTAAATCCTCTAAAGGTTGGTTGTGGCATAGACGATTAGGTCATGTTGGTATGCAAAACCTTGACAAGCTTATTAAAGGAAATCATATCCTTGGCGTTAACGATGTCATATTTGATAAGGATAGACTTTGCAGCGCTTGTCAAGCAGGTAAACAGGTTGGAGGAAGGCATCCCGTGAAGAACATCATGACCACAAGGAGGCCACTCGAGCTACTTCACATGGATCTTTTTGGTCCCAACGCTTACAAGAGTCTCGGTGGAAATTCTTTTGGTCTAGTTATAGTTGATGATTTTTCAAGATTTACGTGGGTGTTCTTTCTCGATGATAAATCACAGGTCCAAAAGATCTTCAAAAACTTCACTAAGAAGGCCCAAAATCAATTTGAAGTGAAGATCAACAAGGTTCGCAGCGACAACGGAACGGAGTTCAAGAACGCAAATGTGGATACCTTTCTTGATGAAGAAGGTATTTCACACGAGTTCTCGGCTACGTACACACCTCAACAAAATGGAGTTGTTGAGAGGAAGAACTGGACGCTCATCGAAATGGCGAGAACGATGCTTGATGAGTACAAGACGCCAAAGCATTTTTTGGCGGAAGCGGTTGAGACAGCTTGTCATGCAACAAATCGCTTGTATCTTCACAAGCTACTCGGCAAGACAGCATACGAGCTCCTCACCGGTAACAAACCCCAAGTTGGATACTTTCGAGTATTCGGGTCAAAGTGCTACAATTCTTGAAAGCATCATCGTTCTAAATTTGCTTCTAAGTCTCATGAAGGTTTCCTACTTGGTTATGGCTCAAACTCTCACACATACCGTGTCTACAACAATTTCACCCGAAAGGTTGAAGAAACGGTAGATGTGAAGTTTGATGAATCTAACGGCTCGCAAGTAGAGCAATTGCCAATTGATGTAGGAGACAAAGATCCCTCAGAAGCAATCCAAGACTTGTCTATTGGCAAGATTCGTCCAAGGGAGGTGAAGGAGAGTAGCTCGTCTATCCAAGTGGAAGCTTCTACCTCACGACAAGGTGAGCTAGGTGTTGATATGGAAGCATCCACAAGTGGGACACATCAAGATGAGGAAAACGAGGAAGTGCATCAAGATGAACATCAACAACCTCCTTCTCCACCACGACAAGAGAACGACAACGCCAACAATGAAGAAGGCCAAGAAGAAGAACAAGATGAAGAAGATGTTCAACCAAGACCCAAGCAAAAGCTTTCACGAGTTCGAGCAAGAATTGCCAAAGACCATCCCGTCGAGCAAATCTACAAAGGTATCCGTCGGTGTCAAAACTGGCGGATCTCGGGTAGGGGGTCCCGAACTGTGCGTCTAGGCGGATGGTAACAGGAGACAAGGGGCACGATGTTTTTACCCAGGTTCGGGCCCTCTCGATGGAGGTAAAACCCTACTCCTGCTTGATTAATATTGATGATATGGGTAGTACAAGAGTAGATCTACCACGAGATCAGAGAGGCTAAACCCTAGTAGCTAGCCTATGGTATGATTGTTGTTCGTCCTACGGACTAAAACCCTCCGGTTTATATAGACACCGGAGAGGGCTAGGGTTACACAGAGTCGGTTACAATGGGAGGAGATCTACATATCCGTATCGCCAAGCTTGCCTTCAACGCCAAGTAAAGTCTCCGGACACGGGACGAAGTCTTCAATCTTCTATCTTCATAGTCCGGGAGTCCGACCAAAGGTCATAGTCCGGCCATCCAGACACCGCCTAATCCAGGACTCCCTCAGTAGCCCCTGAACCAGGCTTCAATGACGACGAGTCCGGCACGCAAATTTTCTTCGGCATTGCAAGGCGGGTTCCTACTCCGAATACTTCATAGAAGATGTTGAACACAAGGATAGTGTCCAGCTCTGCAAAATAATTCCCACATACCACCGTAGAGAGAATAATATTCGCACAAATCTAATCTGCTGACGTATTCCATAGTGTGACATCATGCCACAGCCAAGCGTTTATTTGAATCGTTTTACTATCCCACCTCAGCACTTTTAGCGAAGCGGTTTCCTTGGCACATCTTGTCAAAGCAGAGATCATGTCCCCTTATTCTGGGATTCTCATCAATGCGGGCGTGGGTAACCCAACCGCGCCATTGGTATGACTTCTTAATTGAAAGTGAGTCCCAAACGGTCACGGGGAGGGCTCTTGGTATTCAACCTCTTTATAAAGAGACCAAGGCTCGACTCCTTTCTTTCAATCCAATCAAATCCGCCTCTTGCCTCGAGTTCCAACACCCAAAGCTCCAGATTCAGGCGCTTCGGACCTTCGATGATGTCCGGCTCCGACCCCCAAGGCCGATGGATGCCTTCCTCCGTTACGGAAGAAGACGTGCGAAAGTTGAGAGATGTCAGGTATCTAACCGGCGAAATCTCGCATAGGCTGCCTGCTCCAGGGCAGGCTATCCCCACTCCCCAGCCCGGTGAGAGCGTGGTGTTCACATCTCACTTCTTTCGGGGTCTAGGCTTCCCGATTGATCCCTTCGTGAGGGGGCTCATGTTTTATTACGGGCTGGAATTTCACGACTTAGCTCCGGAGTCCATCCCCCAAATCTCATTGTTCATTGTCGTGTGTGAGGCCTTCCTCCATATTACTCCTCGCTTCAGACTGTGGCTTAAGACCTTCAAGGTAGAACCAAAGATAATCGAGGGACAACATGCTGAGTGCGGAGGTGCTATTATAAGCAAGATTGCCGACACTCCATGGCCCGAGGGCTCTTTTCAAGAGGAGTTCGGCTTATGGCAACGAGAGTGGTTTTACATCACAGCTCCCAGGGGCACCACATGGGTGGTGCCACCTGCTTTTCGCTTGGGTCCCCCACCACAGCTAGCGTCATGGGTCAATAAAGGGCTTAACTGGGGGCCGTCCAAGGACGTGCCCTTGCTGCAGGGCCGCATTCGAGATCTCCTAGAAAGAGATATCAATTTGGCTGTAGTGGCGCAGGTTATGCTGATTCGCCGCATACTGCCCTGCAAACGTCGCCCCCTCCGCCTGTGGGAATTTAATCCGGAAGGACCGCGAGTCCTCCAACATTTTATGGGCACGACGCCCATGGAGATGTATAAATTGTTCTTCGGATCACAAGCAATGTGTCCGGACTCGTCCGAGGACGTAGGTCTGAGCTGCAATGGCCCAGACACTCAAGTAAGTAGCCCTGTACCCGGACACGCTATTCGTATGTTTATCATAAAATTGCCCTTAAAAGAGCTATCCTTTGAACAGGAGTGTATAGCGAAAGCAAAGCTTATCAGGTGTCCGCCCCCCCCTCCCTGAGACCACGCCGGATCCCGTGTTGACCAGGATGCTGGAGATTGCGCCTTTGGAAGAAGGCGAAGAGGGGAACCAAAAAGCTACCGCCTCCGTGAAGGAGGCTGCCAGGAAAGGAGGAATCGAGAATTCCCCTAACCAGGGAAAGAAAAGGACTGCCTCTGAAGACCCGAAGGCGATGGCCTCAAAGCGGGGGAAGAAATCTTCGTCCAAGGGTCCAGCGCCGGAGGGTGCCCCGGCCGCATTGCGCCCCCAAGGGGATCAGCTCTCCACCGAGCCGTAAGTAAAGAGAGGGGTTATAAATGAGTGACATCCCTGTTTTATTTCTGAGGAAGAAAACCGAAATTTTACCTTGCAGTTCGGATCTCAACCCTTCGCAGTAGAGCTCATCTTCAGGGGATCTTCGTCCGGGGATGATGGAGAGCGGAATGCCTCCCCCAGTTGTACCGTCTTGCGAGGCGGGTGACCCCGAGGTGTCGTCTCGGAGGGTTTCTCCGAATCCGGCCTTCGAAAAAGGTCTTCGGACGAGTCCAACACCATCCGGTGCACGGTCGGAGGAGCTGAAGGATCTGCTCGGGCGAGCGTCTATCTCAGAAGAACACTATGTGTTGATGAACACGGTGATTAGAAGGATTTCATCCGCAGAAAGCGGATTGTACGAGGCCGCCAGGAGTCTACTGACAGGTTTTGAGGTACGCGAAATGATGTAACTTTTGACGGATCCGCATATATAAAATGCGCCCTGTATAGATAGTAGCCCCTGAGACTCTGTGCATTGTCAAAAATGACGGCGCGCAGAGGATCATAATCCCAGGTATAATATGTAGCCTTTCCTATGTAGGTGGCGAGGTGTTCGGTGGCTAGCCGACTGATGAATTTGCCGAGCTAAAGCGGCAACTTGACGTGGCCGATGCCGACATCGCGCTTGTCAATGAGCGGCTGGACTAGGCACAAGGTATGTAATGTCTCCGAAGACATCTGGTAAGAGGAGCTTGATGCTCGTACCTTACAACATGTGTGCTTAATGCAGATGGTGCCGCTGCCATGGAGAATCTTCGGGCGGAACTTGCCCGAGCCAAGGAGCAAGCCAGGAAAAGCGATGCGGCTGCCTTATAGGCGGCTGAAGAACTAAAAGCTGAATAGGCTGCTCACTGCCAGAGCAAGAAGGAAATGGCCGAGGTGGCTGTAAAATTGAAGAATGCTGCCGATCGTTGCAAGCTTCTTGAAAAAGAAGATAGAGTGGCACAGAAGGACCTAGAAAAGGTCACTGCCGAGGCCAAGGACACTCGCTCTGCAATGAGAGCTATGAAGGAGGAGCTACGTCAAGCCGGAGATATCACGGCTGGAAAGCCCTATATGCTGCGAATGAAGTTCGGGGATCCTAAGTATGCTCCGTTGGACCGGAAGTGGAGTGCGGCGAACACTTATCTGGATTTGGCAGCGAGTGCCGCGGACGCGACCGAACACTTCCGACGTCTAAATGACCACGAATTGGAAGAACTTTTTTGGTCGCAGTTCCACAATCCAGAGCGCCCACTTTCGGTATCCGATTGTTTGGCCGCATGGGCGGAGCTGAACAGGTTATCCGGACTCTCCATGAAGCATGTCATGAGTCATTTGTGGCCGAAAGGGCCCGAGACGAAGAGTTATTTTAGCTTGGTACAGCAGTTCCTTGGTGCGGTGCCGCATATTGATGCAATGAAGAGGTCAGCATGCATAGAGGGTGCATAGATGGCTCTTGCCCGTGTCAAGACATACTGGGCGGAGATGAAGGCCAGTGTTGTTGCATCCCAGGATTCAGACGAAAGCCGAGTACCTGCCGAGCACTATTTTGAGGAAGTTCTGCAGGGCGCTCGTGTAATAGAAACGCAGTGCTCGAAGGATGTTATGTTCGAATAACATGTACTATTTGTAAAACAATGTTTTGATGGAATATAAAAGCTTTTTATACTTGTGCTTTCAAGAATTAGAATACCTCCTGTGTGGCCGTCAATGTATATGTGTATATAACCTGAAAGATGGCAGTCGTTGGCTTCAACCCCCACGCATATAATGCGGGGGTGTTCGCAGAAGGCGCATTTTCACACTTGATCCAACGTCTTGGTCCTATAAAGGAGGTGATAGCGCAGCGAACTAGGCAACCAGACTATAATGCTTTATCACTTTCACTTACCATAGGAGTTTGACAGTGGGGCTACTGAATAGCCCCTAGGGGCACCGCGCTCGCCCGAATTCGGGGCGCGTGTGTGCCTGATCGGGAAACGGCCCTTCGTTAATGCGGAGGAATCCTAAAGATTCCGACAAGTCATCGAGTGGTTGACCAGTCTCTCGCTATATCATGACAATCAGTTTTCGGCTTTCTCTACTGAGGTGCTTGCCTGGCCGAACCGGGGCACAATCGCAGTAGTTCTCCTGGTGCCGCCTTAGCCGATAGAGAGGAACGTAAGGCAGCAAAACACATGAGCCGGGCAAACTCAACATTTGACCAAAGATATGATTTGGAGCTGATGCATATAAGGCCAAACTCGCGACGCCAAACACTCCCTAAGGTATTCGATCTTTATGAAAACGGGCTGAACAAAAGCCCTTGGTAAGAAGCCCCTAGTGTCCAGGTACGCGCAAAATTCTGGCGTGGCCACATGCCAAGACGCCAGCCTCCTCCTCGGTTATAGCAAAAAACCGTGGGATGTTATCAACAAAAGACAGTAAAAAAAGGTTTACGCAGGGTCTTAATCTGAAAAGAATCCTTGAAACGGGTCCCTACTGCACGTCTGCGCCTGTGTCTCCATTGTGCCATATCCTGGACGGGTGTAGCACGGTGTTCGTCTGTAAAAGAGAGGAACTTAGTTGAAAACAATTGTGCGAGAAATCTATGTTAAAATAAACAAAGTATAATACAGAAAATGGGTAGAATTGAGCTTTATTGTCTCTTGGTGTAAACACGCGGAGCCCCTTGTACAGGGGTATGCGGCTATTAAGCCTTTGTGTGTTTACGCCGGACTCGTCGAGCCATGTCCGGGGTCTTGAACGACCTGTTTAGGTGCTCTAACTAGTAAAGCTGGTTTAGTGTGCGGCTGTCAAGGCAGCCGCACCATCGTCCGCACTCGAGGAACGCTCGATATTTCCCTTTAATGAGATGATGCCTCGTGGACCGGGCATTTTGAGTGTAAGGGATGCATAATGCGGTATTGCGTTAAAGCGGGCGAAAGCTTCGCGTCCCAGTAGTGCTTGATAGCTACTTATGAATGGGGCGATGTGGAAGGTTAGCTTTTCGCTTCAGAAGTTTTCAGGGGAGCCAACATAACTTCTAACAAGAGAACCATACAGTGGGTATCTGGGCCTGGCGTGACCCCTTGAAAGGAAGTGTTGCCATTGCGAATTATTGCTGGGTTTATCCCCATTTTGCGGATTGTGTCCTGATATAGCAGGTTTAGATCACCGCCGCCGTCCATTAGGACTTGTGTAAAGTGGAGTCCGTCAATTATCGGATCTAAGACCAAGGCAGTCCATCCTGCATTCCGGATACCTCTAGAGTAATCCTAATGATCGAAGGTGATTGGTTGTAACAACCAATGGCGGGACTCCTCTGGGACAGGCCGTATGGCGCGTATCTCCATAGGCGCCACTCTATTTTTCCCTTTTGTTACATGAAGTGAATTTACTGTTTTGACTTCTTGCGGGAACTTCTTTTGTTCTCCGGTGCTCTACTTGTGGGGTTCGTCGTCATCCTCGCTTGGTATGTCGAGCCCCTTGTGTTCGGCGTTGAGTTTGCCGGATTGCTTGAAGACCCAACAATCTTTGTGGGTGTGGTTTGCAGGCCTCCCGGGAGTACTGTGGATTTGGCATATTTTGTCCAAGATTTTGTTGAGGTTAGATAGCTCGTCCCTATTATCTTTGGGGGGCGGCTTTTTCCGATTCTGCCGAGAGCTTTTGAATCCGACGTTGTCTGCCGTGCTCTTCGGGCTGTTATCCTTGATCCGGCGATGTTCCTTGCTACAGCGTGGTTTCCCGTTTCCATCTCTGACTTCGGATGCACTTGAGTAGCTGGTGCTGCTTCTTGCCAACCAGCTATCCTCTCCTGCGCAAAAGCGGGTCATGAGGGTTGTCAATGCGGCCATTGTTCTTGGCTTTTCTTGGCCGAGGTGTCTGGCGAGCCATTCGTCTTGAACGCTATGTTTGAAAGCTGCTAGAGCTTCGGCGTCCGGACAGTCAACTATCTGATTCTTTTTAGTAAGAAATCTGTTCCAGAGTTTCCGGTCTGACTCTCCGGGTTGTTGAGTTATATGACTTATATCGTCTGCATCCGGAGGTCGGACATAGGTCCCTTGAAAATTTGCCCGAAAAGCATCCTCAAGCTCTTCCCAACTTCCTATGGTGTTTTCGGGAAGGCTTTTAAGCCAATGCCGGGCTGGCCCTTTGATCTTGAGGGGTAAGTATTTTATGGCCTGGAGGTCATCTCCTCTAGCCATGTGTATGTGGAGGATATAATCCTCAATCCATACTCCAGGGTCTGTTGTTTCATCGTATGCCTCTATGTTTACGCGCTTGAATCCCGCTAGAAATTCATGGTCCAGCACCTCATCGGTGAAACATAGGGGATGTGCGGCGCCCCTGTATTTGGGTGTGCCGTGATGTTCGGATATTTGTTGTGTTGCATTGCTTACTAGAGCTTGCTTTCTTGGCCCTGTAGATAGATCAGGTTGGGCCGTCTTTTTGATGCGAATCCTCTTGCGGATCGCGTGCCAGATTGAGTGCGGCGCCCTTTGCCGCTCGATGTCGGTCATGGGGTCGTCTATCCGACCTGGTGGCTTCCTTGTTTTTTGACTGTGGGGGCTCTAAGGCCTCCTCATCAAATTCCAGTAGTAATTTTTGCTTCGGATAGCTCTTTGTGTGGTGACTTTTGCCGTACTTGTGTGTGGTGTTGAGTACTTTGCCCCATCTGATTCTGAGTGCATCTTCCGCTGTTTTGAGCTTCCGCTTCTACTTTTTTAGGCTACGCGCAGTGGCGATGAGCCTTTGGTGGAGGTTCTTCTGCTCCAGCAACTTGTCCGGCGTGAGGTCGTCCGGACTATTATCTTCGCGGGGGACGGGTTGTTCGGTTTGTTTATCCAAGTTGCCCTGTTCGGACAGTTGCTCAACGGCATGTTCATCGTCCGCCGGTTCGCCCTGCTCTATGGCTGGGTCTCTGTTGAGGTGGGGTTTGGCGCGGCGCTTACGCCGCCGCTTTGATTGCTTTTCGAGGGAACGATCCCTTGTTGCGCCCTTTTGATCCTCGTCGTTGTTTCTTTTAGGTGTGTCCACCATGCATACATCATGGGATGAGGTGGTTGTCCAGTGCCCTATAGGCGCTGGTTCTTGTTCGTCTCCTTCATCGGCGTCCATAACGTCGATGTCTTCGGAGTCGAAGTCGAGCATGTCGGTTAAATCATCGACAGTGGCTACGAAGTGGGTGGTGGGTGGGTTTTGAATTTCTTTGTCGTCCGCATCCCAACCTTGCTGACCATAGTGCGGCTAGGTCTCTCCTGATAAAGAGAGAGACTTTAGTAAACTCAGGATGTCACCGAAGGGCGAGTGCTGAAAGATGTCCATGGCGGTGAACTCCATGATCGGAGCCCAATCCGGTTCGATTGGAAGGGGTGCGGAAGATCCGGAGTCCGAAGAGGAGTCTGACACCTTGGAGTCACGAGCTTCGCAAAGGACAAGGCTGGTATTCGGCTCGATCACCGTAGAGATTGCAGCCCCCGACGCGGTGTCCAACCATCCGTCCTCGATTGGCGCAGTCGGCTCCGAGCTAAGGGTCGGAGCGGACACCTGAGCGGCCTTCTGGACACTGTCCGGTGGCAGAGCTAGATCATGCCCCTCATGATAGTGTGGCATGCTCAGCTGTGGCTCGAATCCGTCGAAGATCAAGTCTCCACGGATGTCAGCCGTGTAGTTCAAACTTCCGAATCTGACCTGATGGCCAGGAGCGTAGTGTTCAATCTGCTCCAGATGGCCAAGTGAATTGGCCCGCAGTGCAAAGCCGCCGAATACGAAGATCTGTCCGGGGAGAAAAGTCTCACCCTGGACCGCGTCATTGTTGATGATCGAAGAAGCCATCGGGCCTAAAGGTGACGACACAGAGGAACTCTCAATGAAAGCACCAATGTCGGTGTCAAAACCGGCGGATCTCAGGTAGGGGGTCCCGAACTATGCGTCTAGGCGGATGGTAACAGGAGACAAGGGACACAATGTTTTTACCCAGGTCCGGGCCCTCTCGATGGAGGTAAAACTCTACTCCTACTTGATTAATATTGATGATATGGGCAGTATAAGAGTAGATCTACCACGAGATCAGAGAGGCTAAACCCTAGAAGCTAGCCTATGGTATGATTGTTGTTCGTCCTACGGACTAAAACCCTCCGGTTTATATAGACACCGGAGAGGGCTAGGGTTACATAGAGTCGGTTACAATGGGAGGAGATCTACATATCCATATCGCCAAGCTTGCCTTCAACGCCAAGGAAAGTCCCATCCGGACATGGGACAAAGTCTTCAATCTTGTATCTTCATAGTTCGGGAGTCCAGCCAAAGGTCATAGTCCGGCCATCCGGACACCCCCTAATCCAGGACTCCCTCAATATCCAAACCGGGAGAATCACCCTCTCTAAAACTCGTTTAGCTAACTTTTGTGAAAACTATTCATTCATCTCCAGCATTGAACCTATGAAGGTTGAAGAAGCATTGGAAGATCCGAATTGGATAAATGCCATGCATGAAGAGCTACACAACTTTGAGAGAAATCAAGTTTGGACATTGGTTGAGAAGCCCGACAACAACCACGACATCATTGGTACCAAATGGGTGTTTCGCAACAAGCAAGATGAAGATGGACAAGTAGTTCGCAACAAAGCACATCTTGTCGCCCAAGGCTACACACAAGTCGAAGGTATGGACTATGGTGAGACTTATGCTCCCGTTGCTAGACTTGAGTCCATTCGCATCTTACTTGCCTATGCTAATCACCATGATATCACCTTGTACCAAATGGACATCAAAAGTGCTTTTCTAAATGGTGAAATAGAGGAGGAAGTCTATGTAAAATAACCTCCCGGCTTTATCAATCCTAAGAAACCCAATCATGTCTACAAACTTCGCAAAGCTCTTTATGGTCTTAAACAAGCTCCTAGAGCTTGGTATCAATGCTTGACCAAGTTCCTTATTCAAAAAGGCTTTGAAATTGGAAAAATAGATTCTACACTTTTTACTAAGAGGGTCAACGGAGAATTATTTGCATGCCAAATTTACGTTGATGATATTATATTTGGATCAACTAACCCTCATTTTAGTGAGAAGTTTGGAAAGCTAATGTCGAAGAAGTTTTAGATGTCAATGATGAGTGAACTCATATTCTTCCTTGGGTTGCAAATCAAGCAGACTAAGGAAGGTACTTTTGTCTCTCAAACGAAGTACACTAAGGACTTATTCAAGAAATTCAGTATGCAAGAATGCAAAGGTATGACTACACCAATGCCTACTAGTGGACATCTTGATTTGACCAAAGATGGTGAATCGATCGATCGAAAGGTTTATCGCTCTATGATTGGTTCATTGTTATATCTATGTGCTTCATGGCCCGATATCATGCTAAGTGTGTGCATGTGTGCACGATATCAAGCTGCTCCTAAAGAATGTCACCTTAAGGTCGTGAAAAGGATAGTGAGATACTTAATCCATACACCAAATTTTGGCATTTGGTATCCTAAGAGGGCCTCATTCAATCTTGTTGGCTACTCCGACTCGGACTATGCCGGTGACAAGGTTGATAGAAAATCCACTTTAGGTACTTGTCAATTTCTTGGTAGATCTCTTGTATCTTGGTCTTCCAAGAAACAAAACTCGGTATCCTTATCCACCGCCGAAGCGGAATACATTGCCGCTGGTTCATGTTGTGCTCAATTACTTTGGATGACCCAAACTCTTAAAGATTATGGGATATATGTGAAACATGTTCCATTACTTTGTGACAATGAGAGTGCTATCAAGATTGCTCACAATCCCGTGCAACATTCTCGAACTAAGCATATTGAAGTTCGCCATCATTTCATTCGAGATCATGTTGCCAAAGGGGACATTAATCTTAAGCATGTTCGCACCGAAAAGAATTAGCGGATATATTCACTAAACCACTTGATGAGAAAGTGTTTTGCAGGTTAAGAGGTGAATTGAACATCATTGATGCTTCAAACTTGGAGTAGGAACTCCATTGTATACATGCAAGACATGAGCTTATAACTAATCCTTGGTATTTCTCTTATGATGATAATCTTATGTCTTGGATATATTTGCACCTTGCATGTTATCTAACCCTTGTAGGTACTTGGATGAATCTAATTCCATGAGATTGCAACTCACTCACATCTTGAGCAACCTCTACATCACCAAGTCTCTACACAATGGTGGTTGAAGACACGGAAGCACGGAACCATTCAAACATATCCCTTGACAAATTCTATGTTAAACTTCATGATTGTCATTTTGGATACACAAGTGCTCTTCCTTGCAAGCACTAACCCATGTAGGTAGATGAACTCAAATTCCAAGTGGTGCTCCCAACTCTTGATGAGCTACATCAACCTTGAGCAACCCACACAAGTTCAACTACATGATCACGATCAACACCACCATCCATGGTATGTTATTCCATCTTAGAGAAGCTTTACTCCAAGTCATGAGTCAAAGCAACTCGACAAGATGTGAATACATAAAGATGCTTAAATGAAAAATGGTAACCCCATTTTGAGCTTAAACGATGAGTATGACCTATGATCAAGTGATCTCACTTGACTCCTAAGTCAATATACTCTAACATAGGTGACTTTGTCACCGACCATCTCTAGATGAAGTTTTCTTGTGCTATTTTATGTGCTCTTGCATTTGTCTCATGCATATCTGTTTCCCCTTTCAAAAAAAACTTCATCCAGATTTCTTATCTTTACTATTTGTTCTGCATTCCCTGCATCCAATTCATTGCAAATCTTTCAGTTAATTCCTTGCAAATCCTTGTGAGATTTTACTTGTCTAGTGAGGTGAGGTGACAAGTGTTTTCTCTGTGATGAAATTGGTTCCACCGGTTTGTCATTTCCGGTCCCACCGAAACCTATCGGTGCTACCGAAGAATACAACTCGGTGCTACCGATCTCATTATAGGAAAAACAACCTGCCACTTATTTCTGTGATTCTTTTGATCCAACTCCACTCAATGAATCTTGTCCTCTACCAGCATCACAATTTTCTTGCTGCTTTGATTTGTGACTCAAGGACCAAACCCATGCGAGAACAAATCCAGAAGATCCTTCTTGGAAATTGATGTCAAAGGGGAGAGAGAGATCACATCAAAAGCTTTATCTATATAGAGAGTTCACATCTACTTTATCATATCTCTAGGGGAGAGAATACTCAAGGGGAGAGTAATCTTCAAGGATCCTAGATGCTTGGTGTTCAAGAGGAGAGATGCCACATGTCTTCTTGAGGGGAAATACATGTTCATATGTGCTTATTTGCATTAGCTCTGTTCATTTGTTTCTTTGTGTTCTGATTTTCTGTTCCCTATCTTCTCCCAGTATCCCATGCTAGATTCAGGGGGAGCAAGACTTCTAAGGGAAAGAAACTCCTTAAATTCATTGCACATCTTTACCTTTGGGGACATGTCTATGTTAAATGTGGTACTTAGTACTCACTCTCTACATGTCATCCAGTCTTGGTACTCTTGTGGTTTTGTTCTGTTTGCTCTGGCTAGTAGGTGTATCTGTGTTGTCTGACCTTATTTTCACAGGTTCATTCCATCCTAAGCCAACTCAAGACCACAAGGTAAGTATATGCATCACAATCATGTGTATGAGGAATTCTTGCTGATGTACATATTGTTTGCAAGAAGGACTCATGAGCATGAAGGTACATTTCCCACATTCACATATTTTGCTCTGATGCATATAGCCAAGATACATGTAACACATTGCCTACTCTGTCATGGTTATTCTCTCACATGCTTCTATATTCCATATTCACATGATTGCATACATGTAGGGGGAGCCTATGCTTACATGTCTTACCAAAGCTTTACTCGCTATTCTCTACATCTTTATCTAAAGCTTTGATGTATGTTGTCATCAATTACCAAAAAGGGGGAGATTGAAAGCACAAGTGCTCCCTGGGTGATTTTGGTAATTAATGTCAACATATCTCTTGTTGGACTAACACTTTTACCTAGTATGTTTTAGACAAGTTCAACAATGGAGTGGCATGGACTAAAGGATGTGGAACCCCTTCAAGAAGCTAAGGACAAAGGATTGGCTCAAGCTTCAAGCACAAGACTCTACATTTTTTTATTTTTAGTGATCCAAGATCACATTGAGTCTATAGGAAAAGCCAATACTATCAAGAGGGGATGAGGTGTTGCTTAATTGCTTGCTTGGTCAAAGTGCTTAGTGATATGCTCCAAAGCCCTCAACTACCTTCTCACATCCACATATGTACTAAACCAAAAGTCTAACTCGGCCCCACCGATTCTTTCTATCCGGCGCCACCGAGTTCAGATGTCTTAGCCACTGCCACAAACCCTAGGCAAATCAGTCTCACCGATAGGGATCTCGGTCTCACCGAGATGGGATTGTAATATCTCTGTGTATGTCCATTACCAAAATCGGTCTCACCGAGTTTGAGCAATCGGTACTACCGAGATTACAATGCAAACTCTCTAGTTAGCTTATTACCAAAACCGGTCTCACCGAGTTTGTGTAATCGGTCTCACCGAGTTTGCCTGACCAACTCTCTAGTTAGCTTATTACCAAAATTGGTCTCACCGAGTTTGTGTAATCGGTCTCACCGAGATTAGGTTATGCCCTAACCCTAACCATATCGGTCCTACCGAGTTGCATGTCGGTCCCACCGAAAATCCTAACGGTCACATTATTTCCTAAATCGGCCTGACCGAGTTTGTTGATTCGGTCCCACCGAGATTGGTATTGTGTGTAACTGTTAGATTTTGTGTGGAGGCTATATATACCCCTCCACCCACTCTTCATTCGTGGAGAGAGCCATCAGAACAAACCTACACTTCCAACTTACCATTTCCGAGAGAGAACCACCTACACTTGTGTTGAGGCCAAGATATTCCATTCCTACCATATGAATCTTGATCTCTAGCCTTCCCCAAGTTGCTTTCCACTCAAATCTTCTTTCCACCAAATCAAAATCCTGTGAGAGAGAGTTGAGTGTTGGGGAGACTATCATTTGAAGCACAAGAGCGAGGAGTTCGTCATGAACACACCATTTGTTACTTCTTGGAGAGTGGTGTCTCCTAGATTGGCTAGGTGTCACTTGGGAGCCTCCGACAAGATTGTGGAGTTGAACCAAGGAGTTTGTAAGGGCAAGGAGATCGCCTACTTCGTGAAGATCTACCGCTTGTGAGGCAAGTCCTTCGTGGGCGACGGCCATGGTGGGATAGACAAGGTTGCTTCTTCGTGGACCCTTCGTGGGTGGAGCCCTCCATGGACTAGCGCATCTGTTACCCTTCGTGGGTTGAAGTCTCCATCAACGTGGATGTACGATAGCACCACCCATCGGAACCACGACAAAAACATCTGTGTCTCCAATTGGGTTTGAATCCTCCAATCCCTTCCCTTTACATTCTTGCAAGTTGCATGCTTTACTTTTTGCTGCTCATATACTCTTTGCATGCTTGTTTGTTATGTATTGTGAGTGTTAAACTTGTGCCTAAACTCCACTTAAACTCAAAGAAGTTAAAAACTACAACATTTGATACTTAGTGTCTAATCACCCCCCTCTAGACACCTCTTCTCGATCCTTTATGTGGTTCCCATTCTTCTCTTGCATCATTGTCCATACCGTCGATGTCTTCGGAGTCTAAGTGAAGCACGTCGGTTAAGTCATCGATAGTGTCTATAAAGTGGGTGGTGGGTGGGGGACGAATTTCTTCGTCGTCCGCTCCCCACTCGAGCCGGACATAGTTCAGCCAAGAATCTCCTGACAAGGAAAGAGACCTTAATGAGTTCAGGACATCACCCAAGGGCGAGTGCTGAAAAATATCCGCGGCGGTGAACTCCATGACGGTTGCCCAATCTGATTTGATAGGCACGGACGCACGCGGTTCGGATCCTGCAGCCGGAGACGAGTCCGGGGGTCCGAGGACACCACCCTCATAGGAGGTGGGTTCAGTGTTCGGCTCCGACGCCGATGAGTGTGCGACCTCCGTGACAGGCTCCATCCTCCCGCCCTCGGAAGGCACGATCTGTTCCGAATTAATTCCCGGTGCCACCGCAGGCGCGATCTCCCGAATATTGTCCGACAGCAGATTGAAGTCATGCCCGTCGTGACAGTTTGGCACACCCGACATGGGCTCGAATCCGTCGAAGATCAAGTCTCCGTGGATGTCGGCAGTATAGTTTAAGCTTCCAAACCCGACCTGATGGCCAGGGGCGTAGCTATCGATCTGCTCCAGATGGCCAAGCGAGTTGGCCCACAGTACGAAGCCGCCGAATACGAAGATCTGTCCAGGAAGGAAAACCTCCCCCTGGACTACGTTGTTGAAGATGATTGAAGGAGCCATCAAGCCTTATTGCGATGGCATAGTGGAACTCTCAATGAAAGCACCAATGTCGGTGTCAAAACTGGCGGATCTCGGGTAGGAGGTCCCAAACTATGCGTCTAAGGCTAATGGTAACAGGAGGCAGGGGCACGATGTTTTACCTAGGTTCGGGCCCTCTCGATGGAGGTAATACCCTACTTCCTACTTAATTGATCTCGATGATATGAGTATTACAAGAGTTGATCTACCACGAGATCATAGAGGCTAAACCCTAGAAGCTAGCATATGATTATGATTGTTGTTGTCCTACAGACTAAACCCTCTGGTTTATATAGACATCGGAGGGGGCTAGGGTTACACAGACTCGGTTACAGAGAAGGAAATCTACATATCCGAATATCCAAGCTTGCCTTCCACAAAAAGGAGAGACCCATCCGGACACGGGACGAAGTCTTCAATCTTGTATCTTCATAGTCCAACAGTCCGGCCAAAGTATATAGTCCGGCTGTTCGAGGACCCCTTAATCCAAGACTCCCTCACCTACTATGGGTTTTCTTCCTCGCCGATGTCGACCGCGTCTACGCAGAACATTGTTCCCTTCCCCCAGCGGTGGGATCAGGCCGGACATGTCATTAGTGGTGTGGCCACTGTCGTTCTATGCTTGTGAAGGGAGCATCCCAAGCAAGCATCCTTGTAGCTTAGGCTCCTGCCAGTGTATATATATAGTGGTTTTATTTTTCTCTCCATATCAACCATTTTATATTGTGTACGTGTCATTGAAGAGTGAAATGATGGTTGCTTCTTCCGACTAACTTAGTATGTGATTTGACTGGTCCTTAGTGGCCCCTACACGTACTCCCCCTATGTCTATGACCGTTCCTGATTCTCACTTGTACTTATCTCTATTTTCTTGCATGACACACAGATAGGATGCACATAGAGAAATTTTGTTACTGCACGTTGTTACGTAGTACTGTACTACTAGTCCCTACTCCCTCCTTCCGGTTCACTACTAGTACTCCCTCCGTCCTTGCTTATTAGTCCCCTTTGTACTCAATTCTTGCGCTCGTTTTCCTCAAGAAAAGTCTTTAGCAACGTATTAATATTGGGAATGCATGCATGAACAACGAATGATTAAACCTTGCATGCAACGTTTTGACAAAGCATTGAATTATAAACATGTGAATGTAAGGGACTACAACCTCGTGCATGCATGAAACAGTCACACGTACACATGGACGCAAAAATGCACACAACGCCCTAGTGCATGCATGTCCGAGCAAACGACAGAACACACACGGTCACGCTCAAGTGCTAAACCTACACGTGCATGCACACACATACTCAGTCAGGATGAGCTAGTGACCGTATAAACACAAGAAAATGTATATATTGAGTGCAATGAGTGTATTATAAAGTCCACTGACTGTATTTTTACAAATATGCAGTGACATGCAGTGTATTTATCTCGTTTGAAATTAAGCCATATTAACCAGAGAGGAGGCAGTATGGACTAGCATTACTTTGCTGTGTCCCATCAACTTGCCGAACGAGGAGAAGCTTGCAGGACAGGAAATGCTTGTGCGCGGTGGCTCGCATGACAAGGAGAAACTTTTGACTAATGCAAGCTCTCCCTCGCTCAGGTGGTGAACATGCAACAGTTAATTTGGTGTCAGATTGCCAGAAGCATACACTATACTAGTACTATTATTGTTCGACTTCCCAAAGAGGCGAACAGCCAAGCGCAAAGTTTACTAGTACTAGTACTACTACTATAGTCTATAGAGGTATGTACTATACTACTAGGAACTGGATGGAGGAGCGTCTGCACTCTTATAATATTTTAAAAATGTGATAAAGCAATCTTCAACATATTTGGTTCTCTTCGAGGGTTCTCTCATGTGATAATGGAAGTTGATTGCATGGAATACTCGCCACAATTCTCGCTTAATTCTGGCTCATATCCTGTTACAATTAGGAGCGCTTAGTAATATTTCCTCTTTTTTTTGTTATTCAACATGTAAACAGGTCAGCAAACTTGGCGTCACATCTTTGTGCGAACCGTGCTTGCTGCACTTTGAATGTGGCCGAGAGCTGGCTTGATGAAGCACCTCGCTTCCTTCTTCTTCTTTTTTGCGGGGTACCTCGCTTCCTAGTGACCAGTCTCTTGGCTGGTCGTCCTAAGAATGCATATATATATGAATAAAGCTCTCTCATGTACCCGCAAAAAAGATTAAGCCATATTAACCGGAAAGGAGGTAGTATGGAGTAGCACTACTTTTTGGTGTGTCCCGTCAACTCGCAGAACGAGGATAAGCTTGCAGGACAAGGTGAAGCTCGCTTACGCCTTTTGCCCAATGCAACCTACCCTCGCTCAAGCGGTGTACATGCATCAGTTCATTCGGTGTCAGATTGCTAGAGGCATACACTGTAGTACCCAACATGCGGAGTACCATCATTGTTCGACTTCACGAAGAGGCGAAGAGCCAAGCGCAAGGTTTAGTAGTACGAGTAGTACTACAACTAGAATCGCATGGTGGAGGGTTTGTACTCTTATTTTATTTTAATCTCTGGTAAAGTACACATTTATTCGGGGGAAGGGCGGAAAACGACAACCCAATAGTATAGTATTAAAAAATCAAACATGTAATGATGATATTGATCAACCATGCTCGAATATATCTTGGCCTCCGTGGAAGCTCGTCTGTGTGTTCTCGCTCCTCGTCTCTCTCAAGGAACGGCGGGTTGGCCATTTTGCCGTCAATTGAGATCGGTTTGCTCACACTCCGGTCCCACATGTCAGTGATATGCCAAGAGGAGGTGCGTTGACCGACTGGACATACGCGTACTTGGTTTTGCACCTTCATACTACTCCTCCCTCCGTCACAGTTTACAGGGCACGCTTCATTCTAATGCATTTCTCTAAATGCATTTCCACCACCAGAGAGACTTTAGACGCGTTTGGTTTAATGCTCAATTAATTAGGGCACGGTAACCGCAATCAAGTCCACAATTTTCTCTCAATGTACTACGGAGTGGAGTAAGTGCATGCATGTGTGTATCCGGGGTGGAAGCACTGCATGCATGTGTGTACGCATTATTTCCTCTAGTAATAGACGTTGTGCTATAACTATCCATGCTATTTTTCAGGCCGATCGCTAGTTGCCTTGGTCCCAGAGATTTTGTTTTGAAGCGTGCTCTATAAACAGTGACGAATGGAGTAGTATGAGCGGATTCAAAGAAGAGCGTATGATGGTTGCTTCTTCTGAGCAACTTACAGTGGGAAAGGTGGGGCTTATGATTTGACTGCTCATTACTCACTATTAATGTGGCGCAACGACCAGGCTAAGTCTCCCATGCGGTTGTGCACTACTCCCTTGGTTCTTAAATATACTCCGGAGTATTTGTCTTTCTAGAGATTTCAACGAGTGACTACATACGAAGCAAAATGAGTGAATCTGCACTCTAAAATATGCCCATTTGAAATTTGTAAAAAGACAAATATTTAGGAATGGAGGAGTATAATTTTGTGCATGGCACATGGACCCGGATGCTAAAGAGGCTTCTGGCAATGCTATCAAGCTTCTAGCATTTGTTTACATAATTGATGTACTATACATATAATTTTCCAGCGACATGAAATTGTACAATGCTCTGAGCTTTTAGCTTTTGTTTCGTGTGTCTTGCCATCGATGCTCTTTCGAAAACAATAAAAAACTAACTTCCTTGCTAATGCATCTCAATATTAGCAGATCAGAGCTAATATTTACATCACAACCGAAGACAAAGTTGTGAGAAGGTGTTAAGTTAAAATTGATCCATGCTTTCATTGGCAGCAACGTCCCCCTAGCTCTGTCTAAATCAACAAGGCATGTTGGGAAAAAAAGTAGCTGTCTGGAGCATGCAACATTCTGATCATTTTGTGCAGTTCCACTAAAATAGAGTTGAGCGTCCCTGTTCCAAAGATATTAAGTGTGATTACGATAATAGAGGACTGCTGATGAAACAATAAACACACAAATAGAAGCCAACCACCTTTGTAGTCTCTCTTAAGACTAACTAGTTGGAGAAGATTAGGCTTGGAGTTGGATGAGGAGGATAGAGCAAAACCAATCTCCGTTTGTGTAGTCACACTGAAATGTAGAGACGTTGCCCGGATGACATTTTAGTACAACTGCACAAAATACTCTTAAGAAAAAAGTGATTTGTGCAGTTCACCAAAAGGTCGCAATAGCAACGAGGTGAAATGGATAGCCATGTTTGCAAAAAAGAGGTTGAAAGGAAACAATTACTGGCCAATAATAGTTGATGACACATGCAACGACAAAAAAGGAGCATATTCCTTGTCCTAAGGGAAGATAACAACAAAGTTGTGTTTGTCTAAAACGGTGTGAGGACGAGATTGCAACATGGAAAGTACGTCGGACGAGCTACGTATTGGGCAAAGAACTATGCAGCGACGTGGGAAGACGAGCAGTGGAGCAAGGCCGGAGGGGATACTGGAGGTCGTCAGGATGTAACTAGGTGAGCAGGGGCGGGCGGGATCTGCCCATACTTTGGCAGCGAGCAGGTGGTTAGAGAGAATGACATGTACCGCAGATCGGGACGTGCTGCCTTGGCGTCGTCGAACGGAGAAACGATGCACATCCTCCCTTTTCGTCGGTGGATGGGATGCGGCCGGATCAGTGACCAATGGTGAGAGAGAGAGAGAGGCCACCGCAGCCTTGTGTGAGATACTTTGAAGAGAGACAAACCCAGGCAGGCAGGCTCCATTGTATATAGTGGAGCGGACTACCTTTTTCTCCATAAAAATCGTTTTATATTCTGTGTGCGTGCCATTGAGCGATATAACTTTATTTAAAAATAACGCGCCAACACATCAAGTCGAACTTTGTTTCGTGCACGCGTGGTACACGACCTCCGTAGGTAAACAACCGCTACACGCGTTCAAATTAGCACGTGGGCTGCCATTTCATACAGAAATGAGCTCCACCGTCTACCCGCGCGGGTGTGGCTGGGCAAGAAGCGTGAGTACGTGCACCTATTCTCTTCCTGTGTATGTACACCACCTACATGGGGTTGTGTGAGAGAGATACAAACATAGAGAGATATAGTGTGTGGGTTCGTGAGTGTTTTGGGGGGGGGGGGGGCAATCAAAAAAATGTAGCATATGCAATGTGTGTGAAATAGAGTCCTGGATATATCATATATATAGAGGGGGCGATCCACAAGAAGAGAGTGGAGGTAGGGGCGTTACTGGTAACACCAGCCTTAAGTGTTGTTAATGACCTTAAAGACTACGGAGTGAACGCCTGCCCATTGTAATGCTGAGTGACTCCTGGTCTTCGGTAGGTCGAGTGATTCTCTGGACGGTCGAGTGACAGTAAGGAGGAGGACGCTCGAGTCACCTGACTGTCGAGTGGATTGCACTCGACATCCTTAACTGGGGGTCCCTTGCTATCTCTTGGACTCCTTATCTTCTAGGGTAGTGACCTTGGGTAGGGCGTGTAGGTCTGGCCTATGACCCTACCCCAGGTCTGTATCCTCATCAGGTGGTCCAAGGCCTCTCTTGCTTCGCGCCTCGCGCGTCCTTCTTCCTTCTCCTCCTCCATAGTTGCTTGTGTCTCCGTCCTTGCCTCTTCACGATCTTCTCCTCGGTACCTACAAGTACATAGAGTTTCCATTTGAGGTAGAATCCGACTCTCGTGTGAATCTGAGTGAAACTCAAAGAGGAAAGAGTTCACCCTTGTTTCGATGGTGCGCGTGCGAGCTCTCGTCATAGGTTATCTCCATGCTTGTGGTGGCGGTGTGACGTCCATGGGGATGGTCGAGGGATGCTCCGCATCATCCCCCCCCTTGGGAGAGATCCGTCCATGGATCGTGATCTTCATCACCATGGGAAAAAGAGGGTGTCGCCGTGTAGAAGTGGACAACCACCAAGGAATCATCAACTTCAAGCTCGAAGTTGGCACTCTCCAGTGTCGCACCGTCTTGTGATTCCTTCAAAAGGAGCAAGAATAACAAACACTTGGAAAAACAAATGAGGTTAGCGGAAGTGCAAAACCTATCATTCGTGTGGTAAGATACCCAACAAGTGTATGCATCATGGTCATCATAAGGAAAGACAAGGGAGCATTTCATAGTACGGAGGCATAGGATGCGAGAACAACCAAATACAATAGGTTCAAGTAAACAAGCATGCTTCACAAGTAATATGTCCAAGTCTCCACGATCAATAAGCATAGCAAGTTGGCACGTAATACAAGATGATATGAGATATGCAACTAATGGAGACAAGAGACAATGATCACGACAAATCAAGTGAGAGGCATCAACATATATGGCATCAACCCAAGAAAGTGAGTAAGAATGGAACATGGGAGATGCGACAAAGCAAGCAATCATAGTGATCATGTCAAGCAAGCTAGTAGGGCGAAGATGCAACATACTAGGTGGAATCATGGCAAGCATGTCATGTGTGCAAATAATAAGCATAGACAATGCACATGACATATCGCAAGAACGAACACAAAGCAAGATCAATGTATCATCATAGGCATGGGGCACATAGCAAACATGGCAAGAACAAGCAATATCTCCACCAAGCTTGCAAATACACATACACGTAGTAGAATCAATTATCATGTGTAATGCAAAGCATGGGTCACAAATGCATGACAAATGCATAGAAATGAGCATATCATGCAAAGAGAACATAGCAATATGGGCATAAAGTGAGAAGTGGTAAATAACCCATAACCAAGTGAGGGCCATGTAGAAGAAATGCGCGAAGACTTTGCGCGAAGAGAGCAGTGGGAAAGGAAATCCATGGGATCCCAAGTCATCATTGCTCTCTAGAGCTCGTTTTGTCAGCTCTTGGGACTGCGAGGTTGACAAGTATTCATGGGTACCTACACAAAAGAGGCACAAACCAAAGAAAGTGTGTGCGTGGTAAATGTACACATCATCCATCATGATGTGTATGTGCATGTGTGAGTTAGCACAAGAATAGCATCGCTCAAAGAAATTTGATGCATGGTATAAGAACATGTCATCCATCATGAAAGAATAGTTGTTATGTATGACACGATGGGGGCACAAATTGATAATGCAAGTATATGGAACATCACTAGCATGTTTATTCATGGGGAGCATATGGTGCACACGAGTAGTGGGATCATGCAAAGTATGGGATGGATCAAAATCTCCTAATATGGATGAGGAAACTATGGGGGTCTCCTCATGAGCAATAGTGGAAACATAATATGGAGAAAAATGATAACATACGAAACAATGCATATTCGAAGCTAGGTGTTCATGGCATGGGATATGAGATAAATGATGCAAAGGGAGCATGTCAATGTCATCACAAGAAAAACAAATGCCAATAACTATGGGCTTGTCATCTATGCCATATGTGCAAATTGGGGTTATGTTGATGGCATATGCATAGTCACTACGATGATATTGCAAATATGACATATTGTTGATCTCATGCATAGCATATGACAAGTCAAGCGGATTGTCAAACATGATGTGACCGAGAGAATTATCACAAGAAATCCTATGTAACATGGCATCACAAGTAATAGACTCCACATAGCAATCATCAAACTCATCATAAACGGGTAAATCAACGCATGGGGAAGTCGAACTAGCATGAAGCATGACAATAGGTGGATCAACATCATGCAAGCAATCAATACCAAGGATGTCCACTAGTGGGACTAGAGCATCACCTTCACCTATGTTACCTTGTTCATTCCACTGAAGTGGTGTAGGTGAGGTGGCAAAGACCAAATGATGGTCATCATCTTCATCTTGATGAACCATGTGGGGGTGCATCATATTCCACAATGGCCATCGTCTTGTCCATAGGAAGGACGAAGTCGTCGAGGATCAGCACATCATCATATATGAGACCTGGCACCAAAGGAGAAGACACAATAGAGGTAGAGGTTAAGTCGTTAGAAATCATAGTGGCCTCACATGCCCTATCAACTACCTCACTCTCTCTATGTGGTGGTGGCTCACTCACTCCCTAAAGGTAGGTGCACTCAATGTCACATATGGTGGAGTCACTCAAATCACTAAAGTGGTGGTGGTGGTGGCTCTCCTCACATGGGAATTGGGGCAACTCGTCATATATGGGGCTAGTGGTGAAGTCACTCTCACTCTCAATATGGTGGCACAAGTCACTCAAGTCATCATACATCGCTGTGGTCGAAGGGAAAATCCCATGCTCAACCATCTCGTCATCATCGTCGTGGATGAAGGCCGAAGATGGCACATCATCGCTCTCCTCCATGACCGAAGGGAAAGTCCCATGCTCGATCATCTCGTTACCGTCGCCATAGATGAAGGCCGATGTAGGCGTACTCATGGAGGTAGGCGAAGATGCCGTATGTCCAAACGCGAAGATGCCGAAGTGGTGGTAGTAGTCGTAGCTCCGTCTTGTTGGTACTGGTCTCGCGGTCTTCTCTTGTGCTCATGAAGTATTTCTTGACTGTGTCACGTGGTACTTGCATCTTGTGGCCACTCCGAAGACTTGCGACTTGAGTGTCTCCGCCTTGAAGATGACGAAGAGGAAGAAGACTTGTAGTTGTCCCACACATGTCGGATGTCATCCAATTGTGCGTCCAACTTGGTGTTGATGTAGTCCCTTGTCCGTGCTTCGCTTTGGTGAATGTCAACGGTGAGTTGCTCAGTGCCTCGCATTGCTCGTTGTAGTCCTAAGATGGGCGTTTCGGTGATGTAGTTGTTCGCGCCATCGTTGTCGTGGAAGACCAGAGATGAAATGCCTGGCCTATCCATCACAAGACTCGAGAAAATGTGAGTGGAAGAAAGGAAAGAACTAGACCAATGTACCTTATCCAATGTTGAAGATGGATCAATGATCACGCAATAATGTATGAAGGAAATAACACAATTGGTACCGGATCTTGTCAATTCTCACACCTACACAAGTAAGTCTTATGGTGGAGCTTGGTGAGGATAGTGGCACAAAAATTTGATGCAAAATGTTAGCAAGAGTCAATAATGTTGGAAAAGATTCACAAATTCGCAAGTGAAACAAGTAGACCAATAGCAATATGTGGCACACGGAAACACACACGCGGATAGATAAATGGGTTCGTGCAACCAAGGAATGAGCACAAAATGTGGAATCCATGGAAAACACTCGTGTTGCACAACTCAAGAGAGACGCTAGAACGATTGCTCAATAGGCGGATACGGCACTTGTGCACAACCTATAAGATGCAAAATGTATGAGCTTTCGATCCCAAGTATGCTATGTGTATGATGTTCCCGATGCTCTTCTCAAGATGATCCAAAATGATCGGATATGACAATCTTATGTGCAATGTGGTATGATGCTATGGCTCTTTCTCACAAGCTCTTTGCTCTATTTTTGCTTAAAAGCTTATTTTCTTTTTTTTTGATATGGCCACTTATGCGAAATGCACAAACCAAGATAGCAATTGTGTATATGCGGGAACAATCTTGTGACACAAGGGATGATATGATGATACCAAGATGATACCAATATGATATGGTATGTATGCAATGGAAGGTACATATCACTAATGTGCACAAGTAACGTTGCCGGGAATACTCAATGGCTAGTCTCAATAGTCAAGTGACGCAAAATGGGCTAAGGGGTTAACAATGTAATGGCAAGAATGTACAATGAAGGGATACCATGATACCATGATGATATAGAGGTTACTGTTCTTGCTTATGGTTAGCGTGTCAAAATGGTGAAGTGGTCGATGTCGAATCCTTGTCGAAGGTGAGCTGTGGTGTTGTTGATGTCGAACCGTTCCTAGTTAGCCAAAACACCCTAGTAAACGAGAAAAACCGCAAACTCAAAATCTCAAAGGAAAATGTCAAATGGTGGTAGCAGAATGCGTAGGTGGTTCCAGAGTTAGCAATGCAGAAGTGGTGGTGGTGGTTGATGATGAAGCAACCGTCCCTAAGTAGCCGAAACACCTTAGGAGACTCAAGTCACCACTCAAGCAACCACAAATGCTATATGGAACTAAAATGGGTTAGGTTGCGGAAAGCTATGGTGGTTTGGCGGATGATATGGTGGATGGCCTATGCAAAGATGCCAAAATGCCAATTTTTTGATGGAATCAAATGGTGTTGGAACCTATCTAGATATATGGGGATGTCAATAGCTACTCAACAAGCTAAAGAACATCAAAATCAGACTCCGGGAGCAAAAGTTATTGCCGAAACGGTTTCTGTCGGTGAGCTGATTCGGGGAGGTGCGGGTGCCCGGGGTTGGAAGGTGCGGGCACCAGGGGTGGTCAGCGAGGTTGGGCAGAGAAGATGGCCCGGGGGTCCGAGTGTCCGGGGGTAAGGGGTGCAGGCACCCGGGGTGGTCAGCGGGGTTGCACGAGGGGTCCGGGTGCCCGGGGTTTGAGGTCCGGGTGCCCGGGTGTTGGGGATATAACTACTGAGTGTAAACCGCCCAAGAGGGGCCGGTTCACCCTCAACTATATTGAAACCCACGAAGACCCAGAAGATGGCACTTTACTAATGAAGCTTAGAGGCCCGGAGCCCAAAGGCGGAATAGGGCCCATAGTGGTAAACCGACATAGTCATGTAACTTGTATTGTAAGATAAGGAAAGGAGAGACCGAGCCGGACGCTGTTACGAGCCGGCCTCGGGACTCTGTAAACTGGCCGGACGTCAACCCGTGTATATAAGGGGACGACCCGGCGGCGGTTCAGGACAAGAAACAACAACTCGAAAGCCAGGCATAGCGTGTTTAGCTCCCTGGTTATCGAAACCCCAATAATCCCATCACAACTAGACGTAGGCCTTTACCTTCATCAAAGGGGCCGAACTAGTATAAAATCCCTCGTGTCCTTTGTACGGTTTAACCCCTTTAAGCTAACCCGTAGCGATGGCTCCACGACTAAGTCCTTTCACGAGGACATCTGACGTGATATTTCCACGACAGTTGGCGCCCACTGTGGGGCTATCGCACGATGGTTTCGAGTTCTTGAAGGGCAGCTTTGAAGGACTCAAAGGGTACGCTGTTGGCCGGATGACCAAGAGTCATCGCGGCAAGCTCTACATCAACGACGCAGGATGGGGCCCCGAGGCCGGCTCAATTGAGTACGTGTACCGGGTCCCCTTTGGCGGAATTCACGTGTTCATCGACAAGATTGGCGAACCGGGCCCTGAGCCGGACATCTGCACCGACCTTGTCGAGACGGCTCAGCGTGCAAGCGTCGCTTGGGTTCAGCCCGCCGTAAAGCGTGCGTTCATGGGATGTGTCCACGGGACCGGATCTGAACCGGTGTCTGAAGGTGAGACGGTCGCTTATTCCGACGATGAGTCATCCGCTGGTGAAACCGAATCCCTATACCAAGTTCAGGATGGTGTGTTTGAAGGGCATTCCGATGGCACCAGTATTCCAGAATTTCTTGAACCACCGAACCACGTCGGAATCTTCATGGCCGGAACATAGCCAACCTTGCAAAACTCTACTGCGGCGACGTCCGGTCCGGTAGCAGGGGCAGGAGGCTCCACGCGCCGGTCGGCTCAAGTTCTCTCCGGTTTGATGGATGCCTGGGCAACCTTGTTGACCACGGCAGTTACTCCAGCAACGCAGAATCAGCACAATGCGGACATTGCGAGGCTAAAAGATCAGATAACATAGGCCAAGGAGGACTTAGCGGCTGAGGAGATCAGGATGACTGAGGAATGGGCCGCTTTAGATGGCCAGGCACAGAGGATTCAAGCCGAGAATTATCGACTTTTGATGGATCAGAATGCTTCAAATGAAGTATTCAAGAGGAGACATCGATCTCACTTACCGACGGATTACAATGCGATGAACTTCTTTGGTACGCCAGGAGCGGGGACTAGCAATCCTACAATAGTGAATCGGACTATTGTGCCAAGGACCGGAGCACCGGATCAACCTCAGGTGATGGGTCCACCTCAGTGAACCGACAACCCGCCGCGGTATACCACACCCCCGCCGGGTCACTTCTCTACCCCTTTGGACAATATGATAGCAGCAGCATCCCGGGTGGCAGCTATTCCAATAGAGGGTGAATCGCTAGCGGCGATTGAGACACGGCGGGCCAGGGATCTTCTTCAAACGGCTATGACACAGCAACAAGCTTACTCGTATAGCCGGGACAGGATTCACACGACCCCACGTCCGAGCAAGAGTTATAGCAGACATATAGATGAATGGAGGTGTCCAGCAGTGTGCGGCGCCGTATTGTCCCTCAAGGACCTAATCTGGCTAATGGTGAGGTGAACACTCAGGACGTGGTGGACAATGGCAGAGCACGAAGGGAGGCCGCTTTAGCAGCACAACATACGGGTCGTTATCAACCCGCCCCGGTTCAGCCAGCAGCGTCAGTAGACCGAGGCACCGGGCTTGCCTTCAGTTCCCGGGGAGTGTCGTGCCTTATTCCGGTTCGCCGTAATGTGCGACTACCTAAGGACTTCAAGGGCCTACGGAAGGTACCTAATTATACCGCTGATCAGCCACCCGAGGCGTGGGTGGAAAGTTATGAGATGGCTATGGAGATGTTGTATGTGGATGAAGCGGCTTGTGCAAAGTACTTCACGATGATGTTGGAGGGAACAACCCGTACATGGTTGAAGAACTTACCAGCTAACTTCGTCGAGTCATGGGACCAGTTGAAGGCCCAGTTTATAGCCAGTTTCAAGGACACATGTAAACAACCTATGTCCATTGTGGATCTGGATGCCTGTGTTCAAGGGGAGAACGAGTCAACAACTCATTGGGTGCATCGGGTTTCAGAGGTTTTGCATTCATCAGACCGGATTAACACCGGCCAAGCAATCATCACTCTGGAACGCAATTGCCGGTTTAAGTCGCTAAAGATGAAGTTGGGACGGCTCAAGCGCTACTGCAATGATATGGGCACCCTTATGGCCGCCTTGGTCAAATATGCCGATTCTGATAATACCAAGGATCCCGATTCTGATGAGGAGAAACCGGAGAAGGGAAAGAAGAATGGCGGTGCAAAGGGACAGCAGCACAACCAAGGAGGCCATGGGTATAATGGTAAGCGTCAAGCAGATTCAGATTTTGTGGCTAACACTAATGTGCAGCGTCGTAAGGGTAAACCGCCCTAGCGTGGTGGCGGAATGAATCTGGAGCGTTTATTAAACCAGCCCTGCCCAAAGCATGGGACCAAGGAGGTTCCAGCAACACATCTTTGGAAGGATTGTCACATTATGAAGGAGTTCAAAAACTCTGATCTTTTCCGGTATGATCAGGGTCCGTCTGGCAATTTAGGTCCAGGTTTTCATAATGGTGGCGGTTCAAACTCTGGATTTTAGAATAATCAAGGCAACCGGAACAACCAAGGTGGCAATAACCAACAGAATAATCAAGGAAATCAGCAGCAGTCGGGTTATCAGAGTCACCCAAAGCAGTTGAATGGTGGGCAGTATCATGTGTTCACCACTAGTTTGTGCAAGCGTGATCAAAAGCTTCACAAAAGAGCAGTTAATGTTGTTGAACCGGCAGTACCACATTACCTGCGGTGGTCCGAGCAACCTATTGTGTGGAGCAGAGAGGATCATCCGCCCTGGGTTGACAATCCGGGTCACCTGGCTTTGGTGGTGGCACCTCAGGCGGGAGGTTATAAGTTCACCAAAGTGCTTATGGATGGAGGGAGCAGTATCAACATTCTGTACTATGAGACCTTCCGTCGCATGGGATTGACAGACAAGAGTCTGAAACCGTCAAACATTGTTTTTCATGGTGTGGTACCAAGTAAATCGGCATATCCTATTGGCAAGATCGCTTTGGAGGTTGTGTTTGGTGATGAGCATGACTCCCGGTCTGAAACATTGACCTTTGAAGTGGTGAGGATCCAGAGCCCGTACCACGCACTGTTTGGACGGTCGGCTTATGCAAAGTTCATGGCAAGGCCCTGTTATATTTATTTGAAGCTCAAGATGCCAGGTCAGAAGGGGACCATCACGGTTCACGGAAGTCATAAGATCGCTTTGGATTGCGAGGAAGGGGATGCGGCTTATGCTGAGTCGGTTTGTGCTAGAGAGGAGTTGAAACACTACAGGGACAATGTTGATCCGGCAGACATGACCCCTCTGAACAAGCCCACCAATGAGCATGACCCAAGTCTGCATTTCAAACCGGCTGAGGAGACTAAACTTGTTGACTTTGTTCATGGTGATTCATCAAAACAGTTTAGCATCAGCACAAATCTGGATCCGAAATAGGAAAGCGCGCTCATCGAGTTCATCCATGATAACCGGGACATCTTTGCATGGAAGCCTTCTGACATGCCAGGTGTATCGAGGGAACTCGCTGAGCACACCCTCAATATTGATCCCAAGTTTAAACCGGTCAAGCAGTTTCTTCGCCGCTTTAGCGAGGAGACACGCAAGGCAATTGGTGAGGAGGTAGCCCGGTTGTTGGCTGCTGGGTTTATCGTTGAAGTGTTTCACCCTGAGTGGTTGGCTAATCCGGTGCTTGTTCTTAAGAAAAACGACACTTGGCGCATGTGTGTGGACTACACAGATTTGAACAAAGCTTGTCCGGCCGATCCTTTTGCTCTCCCGCGTATTGACCAGATCATTGATGCAACGGCACGTTGTGAGTGTTTGAGTTTCTTGGATGCTTATTCAGGCTATCATCAGATCAAAATGGCAGTTAAACACGAGGAGAAGACCGCCTTCATCACTCCCTTTGGAGCCTTCTGCTATGTTTCTATGCCCTTTGGGCTCAAGAGTGACCAGGCAACTTATCAGCGCTGTGTGCAAAATTGTCTTCACACTCAGATTGGGCACAATGTTCATGCCTATGTTGATGACATTGTGGTAAAGTCCAGGAAGAAGGAGACATTGATAGATGATCTCAAGGAGACCTTTGACAATCTACGTGTTTACAAGATGATGCTCAATCCAGACAATTGTGTTTTTGGTGTTTCGGCAAGCAAGCTTCTAGGTTTTCTCGTGTCCAACAAAGGCATTGAGGCTAATCCGGAGAAGATCAAAGCGATTACATCCTTGGCTAAACCGGCGTGCATCAATGATGTTCAGCGTCTGGCAAGTCGAATTGCATCCCTAAGCCGGTTTATCAGCCGTTTGGGAGAGAAGGCGATCCCTCTATATCAGATGTTGAAGAAAACATACACCTTTGTCTGGAGTGATGTGGCTAATGCGGCGTTTGAAGACTTGAAGCGGCAGTTGGCTGAACCGCCGGTTCTTGCTGCTCCGGTTGACAAAGAGCCCTTGTTATTGTACGTAGCTGCTAATGCTCGTGCTGTCAGTGTGGCAATTGTGGTGGAGCGCAAGGAGGCTGGCAAGGAATATTCGGTTCAACGCCGGTTTATTATATCAGTGAAGTGCCCATCGAGTCAAAGCAGCGATATCCGCATTGGCAGAAGCTGGTATATGGAGTTTTTATGGCGAGTCGAAAGCTTAAACAATACTTTCAAGGCCATCTCATTATAGTGGTCAGTTCCGCTCCCTTGGGTGATATAATTCAGAACAGGGAGGCAACTGGCCGGGTTGCAAAGTAGGCAATTGAGCTTGGTCCCCATGGGTTGAAGTATATGCCTCGGACAACCATCAAATCTCAAGCACTCATTGACTTCATCAATGATTGGACCGAGTTACAAGCACCAGAGGACAAACTGGATAATACATACTGGACTATTCACTTTGATGGATCCAGGCAATTGGAGGGTTCGGGGGCTGGAGTTGTCCTTACTTCCCCTCGAGGTGATAAAATTCGTTATGTCCTCCGTTTAATGTTCCCCTGTACTAACAATGCAGCTGAGTATGAGGCTTTACTCCACGGGCTCCGTGTGGCCAAGGAGATGAATTTAAGCCGGGTACGGTGATTTGGAGACTTTGATCTCGTGGCTCAACAAGTTTCTGGCACTTGGATTCTAAGGATCCACTCATGGCGGCTTACAGACGCGAGGTGGATATTGTGGCGGGTCACTTCAAAGGGTATCAGGTTGAGCATATTGATCGGCGTAAAAACGAAGCGGTAGACGCTTTGAGCCAGCTGGGATCTCAGCATAAACCAGTACCCCCCAATACCTTTTTAGATATCTTGCATAACCCGTCTGTTAAGTTGCCTACAGAGGAGGATCTAGATGTTCCTGATTCGGAGGCCCAATTGGTGGCTGCTTTACATGTTGTGCCGGATTGGACGGTTCTATATCTGGTGTATATGAACCGGGGCGAGTTACCAGATGATGAAGTTCTGGCCCGACACATAGTCCGGCGATCCAAGGCTATGGTTATTCACAATGGTGAGTTACACCGCTGCAGCGTTTTAGGCGTATTTCAGCGTTGTGTTTTTCCTGAAGAAGGCCAAGAGATCCTACGGGAAATTCATGAAGGGGATTGTGGTCACCATGCCAGTTCAAAGTCCCTAGTTGCTAAAGCTTTTCTTCATGGGTTCTACTGGTTGACAGCTCATGCTGATGCGGAGGATCTGGTAAAGCGGTGTGACGCTTGTCAGAAGTTTTCACGCCGAGCTCATGTTCTGGCTCAAGAATTAAGGATGATTCCTATTACTTGGCCGTTTGCCACTTGGGGGATTGATATGGTGGGACCCTTTAAGCGCTCCAAGGATAAGAAGACCCACCTGTTGGTGGCGGTTGACAAATTCACCAAGTGGGTTGAAGTGGAGCCTGTCAGCAAGTGTGATGCGGCTACGGCGGTTCAATTTCTCAAAAAGATTATCTTCCACTTTGGTTTTCCACACAGCATTATCACGGATAATGGTACAAACCTTTCTAAAGGTGAGATGGAGGATTTCTGTCAGAGAGAGCACATCCGGCTTGACTTAGCATCCATTGCGCACCCCCAGTCCAATGGTCAAGCGGAGAGAGCCAATCAAGAAATCTTGAGAGGTATCAAACCCCGGCTCATGGTTCCTTTAAAGCGGACGCCGGGTTGTTGGGTGGAAGAATTGCCTTCTGTGTTATGGAGCATCAACACCACCCCCAATAGATCAACGGATTACACACCTTTCTTCATGGTATACGGGGCAGAGGCGGTCCTCCCAAGTGATATTTGTCATGATTCGCCCCGGGTTGCCAATTATGTTGAAGCGGACAATGAGCAAGCATGCCAGGAGGCGTTGGACCCGTTAGATGAAAAACAGGATATGGCTTTGGCTCATTCGGCGGTTTATCAGCAAGACCTGCGGCGCGATCACAGCCACCGGGTTAAGACACGAACCTTTCAAGAAGGCGACTTAGTGCTCCGGCTCATCCAGGATCAGACCGATATGCACAAGTTATCCCCACCTTGGGAAGGGCCCTTTGTGGTCAGCAAAAATCTGCACAACGGATCATACTACCTCATTGACGTTCGAGACAACTCATGCAGTTCTGAGGAGGAGACCCGGTGGCCGTGGAACATAGCTCTCCTTCGGCCTTACTATACTTGAGCCATAGGCTACTCTTATGTACATATTTCGACAATGTATATACTATGATCAATAAAATAAACCAGCATCCTTGCTATAAGCAGGGCCTCTGCTGTTTTTTCTCAAAGTATCTTTTGAGTTACATGGGGGCTTCACCTGACAAAGCAGAGTACTACCTGTTAAACCGGCTATCATGCCACAATACAGCTTGGGAGCTTCACACCCAAGGGGCCAAAGAGAGTCTGGGTGCTATGCATAGCTCAAACATAGGCACCCAATGAGCACAGCTCACAAGTTTACTTGGGGGCTCTTTGTGTAAAGTAACAAAGAGTTTGAAAGGACCCTTGTAGCTGGGTATCGACCCACGGCTTGGAAGCCTGGTGTATTCACCTAAAACCCCGGGTTAACCTGCCTTCATCAAGTAAGCCACTCCTATCCAGGTAATCCTGGCATGACCCACCGAACGTTTGACAGTTACTCTCATTTGAGACCCTAAACTTGTCAAAGTTAAAACGACGATTGGTTAGTTGGAGGCCCATCTTAAAAGGCTTTGTCAAATGGTTTAACTCAGCGGCCTGGCAGCCCATGAAAATCCTCGAATTTGAGCTTGGCAGCCCTCGAAAAGCCTCAACTACACGTTTTTATTTGCCTTTGTCAATTCTCTTTTTGATGAATTTTATGTTGAACCGGTATCTTTGATCCGGTCTGGCTTTTTAGTCATCATATTAACCCGGTGTTTGTTAACCCGGTTAGGTTTTCAACTACAAGTTGTCAGACCTTATTATCAAACCGGAGTTTCTTAACCCGGGCTGGCTTTGACTACATGTCGCCAGTTTTGATCATCTTGTGTTCATTGCAACCCGTCATGACTTATTACACGCCATCGTCATATGGTGAGAGTTATAAAAGCTCAAGATTGGGTTTTCACCCTTACTACAATCAAAGTTGGGAAACCAACTATGTGATGTCATGTCATAGGTATGAATTATTTCACATTTATTCAAGTTTGATTATCAATCAGGCTTTATCTTGGGCATTATGACCCGTCCGACGGTAAACCGCCAGGACAAATTTTTTGTATGCAGACATCAGGATCACATGAGATTATCAAAGTATAAGCAAACATAGCAAGTGTCATGGCGGATCAACAAAGTCATGCATCACTACCACAGATCAAGGAGTTTTAACTAGCCTATTACAAGGCGCTTTAAGGCCCAAAATGCTGATTGTTTTTACGCAACAAAGTCTATCAAAATAATTTGAATGCCGGATTAAGACTCATTGCCAAGACGGCGTGAAGTTGATGGATCTTCCGGCGCCGGTTCAACCTCCTCCTCTCCACCCAGAGGCTGGAAGTGGTCCAGTCCATCCGGGTTAGAGCCTAAAATACAACTTCTTCACTTATCAGATTGGATGGGTCAACATCAGGGGCCTAAGTATGCTTACGGATTGGCGGGATAAGGTTGTGCGTTTCTGTCACAGTCGTGTCAACTCGATGATTCCCTTCATCATAAAAGGACCGATGAATAGTCAAGTTAGCCTGGCAGCCAGTTGACTTGACAGTGGACGCATTTCCTTTGTCAGGGCTTTCAGAGCTTCATTGTCAAATGCTGACCGGTCTGCTTGTTCATCTGGAAATCCCTTGGCAATATCAACTGGATCCAAGTCAGATATCCATGCTTTGGCCCGAGTCAGTGCCAGTAAAGCGCCAGCCCTGGCAGCAGATCGCTTCACCTCCTCTATCTGAGCCGGTGTCATGGATAATCTTGCTAGTGTGTCCTTGATCAATGTTGGTGCCGGTTTGTTGTATGAGACTGCACAGATAACCCGTTGGGCACTGGTGTATAATTGTTCAATCAAAGTGTATGTTGCCTTCAATTTCATCCGCATATCTGTGCCCAGCTGAGCAATGCGATTGCCTGCAACGGTTTAAGAATTCAATGTTAACCCGACAGAGTTCAAGGTATTTTCAAACCGGTTCTGACAACATACTTACCAAAGACTGCAGAAGTCATAGCACCCACTTGATGTTTTAGCCCTGCCAGCTCTTCCATTACCGGTTTAAGAGCTGCTTCGGCATCTTCAGCCCGCTTCAACAACGCAGCTTTCTCTGTCTCCCAGTTGGCGCGTTCATTTTTGAAGCCATCCTTCAATTGGTCCATGGTTGTCAACACATCTTTTAGCCCCTCTTTGGCTTTAGAAGTCTCTTCTTGCTGGGACTTGACGTTCTCTTGAAGGTCGGCGATTTGAGATTCTTTGATAGTCTTCTCAGTCTGCAACAGTCGGAAGATGAAATTGTTAAAGTCCCCAGCACACAACAAGTTATGCACTCGACACTTGGGGGCTAATGTGGATTGCTTTTTTATGTGAGTGTCTTTCAAGTCCCAAGGCTCAATCCAGGTATTAAGCTTGGCACTTGGGGGCTAATGCACAATTGATCAGTTATAAGTAAAGGCAATTAACAAGGACAAACAGTCCCAATTTGTCTTAAAGAAGACAAACCGGCCCTTGGGGGCTACTACGTTGAAGAGTTCTTTATATCAAAGTCTCGGTTTATCTTTAAGAGATAAACCGGCCCTTGGGGGCTACAATGGAAGAGATATACATAATAGAGTAAATTTCACAGTGTTCTTGAAAAGTACCTCATAACGCTCCTTCATCAGGTTACTAAACCGTCTTCAAAGTCACGGCTGGTGTAAAGGCGGTTCAAAAAACCGGAATGAAGTTCTTCGGCGCTAAGGTTGACGAAGTTTGATAAATCCGTCTTCCCTTTCCCCTTACCCATTGCAGCGAATTCCACTTTGGCAGTATGTTTGGCCAAGATAACCGGGTTACCAGGACTAGTATGAGATGTGCCAATAATAACCACATCATCATCATCACCCCTTGGTGGACTTGGCGGATTGACGGTACCCCTGGCTGGACTTGGCGGATTTGCAGCCGGGCTCGGCAGATCAATAGCTGGTCTTGGAGGAGTAGCACGAGGGCTTGACGGATCAATATGAGTGGCCGGGTCAGCTTCCGGCGGATTAGCTTCAGTGTTCTCGCCTTGTGGGGCGGAATCATCCATAACATCAATATTTCTACTGATACCCTCAGGAGCCTTCTCCGGTTCAGCTTCACCAATAGGGGCACTGGTTTTAGCCTTCTTGCTCATACGGGCTTTGGCACTGTGGCATCAAATCAAAGATTAGCACGGTAAACCGAATTATGAAGGAAAAATATGAAGGACAACATACTTACCCAGGGACGGTTTTAAGGGGAGGTAGCTGAGTGGTTGATGAACCGCCTGACGAATTGGAAGACGCCTGGTAATTCGTATCAGACGGATTAAGCGGGTATCTGAAGAAACCCTTCAAAGGATAAAGTTTTTCGGGAGAACAAGTAACCTATGGACGACGTTTCCAGGTTGGTGTATCCGGTAAACCGTATGAGGTGATTTGCTGACCATTGTGCCGGGTTGTGCGACGCTCTTCAGCTTGCTGTGTCTTCAAAGAAAATTTTGGATCCAAATAAGCAAGAGGGTGAGAGTCTTTTACTTTCCAAACTGCTCGGTAAAATCTTTGAACCGGCACAAGATCTGAATTGGAAGAGAGAGAGATTACCTCAACATGGTCCGCCCGGCTGGCCTCTGCATCATCCTGGGAATAGTCATTGTCAATAAGGTGTACGGAAAAGGAACCAAGCGAGTCAAGTTCTACCTCTGGATCCGATTCGTCAGCATCTTCTGGCGGATCAGAAGACTCAGTGGTTTTCTTCTTGGCAGCTTTCTTGGTGACCTTGCTCTTTGCACGAGGAGCCCTAGCCGGTTTATTCTGCTTCCAGAAGGAGCTATTGGCCTGTGAAATTAAAGCAAAGGAGTGTTAGCACGTTATTAAAGTAGAGGCGAATCAGTAAGCATTAAGTTGAACTTTACCGCTGGCGGTTTGTTGGAGGCGCAAAAAGGTGGCAACCCGATTTGGCTGCATGCGACGATCGGTTCGTCAAGCATCTTTTTCACAGATTCAGTAACTGCAATGTCCGTCATTACTATTTCATGATATCATTGAGGATCCTTGACGTTGCCAGTATATTCATGCATCAGTACGGGGCGGTGACTTAAAGGCAGAATACCCCAAGAAACCTAGCAGCGGACGAGATCAATACCCGTCAAACTGTTGGCCAGGAGAGCCCGGAGCTTGGCGAGTTGAGGCGCATAAGTTTTCCATTCTGCGGCAATTAAGCGTAAAGGTAACGGGTGGCCATTGCTAAGCCGGTGAGGGCGGTAACCCGGCAAAGGATTTTCTCCAGCAGGGGCAGTATTGCAGCAATAAAACCAAGTTTGGTTCCAATCTTTGGGATGGCTATGATGTTTTGCATGAGGGAAATCAACTTCTTTTCTCTTCTGGATTGATACCCCACCAAGTTCCGTGTTGGGACCATCAGAGAACTCCGTGCGGCGGTTTAAATGGAAAAAAAATCCCGGAACAGCTCCACAGATGGTTCTTCTTGAAAGTAAACTTCACAGAACACTTGAAAATTGCATATATTGGACACGGAATTCAGTCCAATATCTTGTGGATGGACTTGAAAGCTCGCAAGGACATCCCGGAATTTTTTTGATCCGGGCGGTCTGAATCCCCAGTCTAAGTGTTGCATAAATACAATCACCTCTCCATCTTGAGGTTCAGGAGGGCACTCAGAGCCCGGGACTCGCCAATGAAGGACCCTTTTTGAGGCTAAAGCGCTAGTGGTGACATATTCGTTGATTTGTGTCTCCGTGATCCGGGACGGAACCCAGTTGCAAGCAGAGAATTGTTTGGTCATCTTGGAAGGCAAACTATGAAAGAAAAAAATGAAGGCCGGTTTACAATTGACGGTTTAAGTGTACTACTCAGTGTTAAACCGGAAAATTGCTATTCAAGTCAAGTTGGCGGTTTAAGTGAGGGCTAATGGTGTATGGCGGATTAACAATTAAAGGTTAAACTGCCCTTATGCAGAAGAGCCAGAGCTGAAAATATACTAAGTGTTTACAGAAACAAGTTTCACAATATGGCAGTATAATTTTGGATCTACCGTGGTTAAATAAAGAAAATTTTCTGAGCCTTACAATGGTGCTAAGAGGAACAGAGAAGATCCAGACAGCGTCCGTTCAGGAGCGGCAAGATGCTATGGTATGGTGAACTAATGATATGGATCTAGCCACAGATCAAAGCTATTAGGCGTATATATAACTCAATAAAAAGACTAAGAGAAGGGCGGATGAGAACTGATGAACGACGACGAACACGGATAAACTCAAAACCCTAATGGATATCTAGGGTTACAGGAAAGAGAACTTACCAGGGCCACTCAGCGGCGGAGGAGCGTTGCAAGGTTTCTGGTACGAACAGGGTGATGCAGCGGCCTTGGTCGGTGCAGATTCGAAGGTCGACGGCGGCGGCGGCGCTCGGGCTCTTTGGCTTGCGAGGAGGAAGATGAGAGGAAAGGGAGAAAATGGAAGGACCCTTCGGGCTTATTTATAACAAGGCAGGAAGATAAGCAACAGGCGCGAGAATCAAGGAGCTTGAAGCGGCAAAAGTGGGCACGGCTGATGCCTCGATTTTCGGGATACCATTAATGAAGGAATCTTTTTAATCGTTTTTTACAGAGATGACATCATGATGATACGTTGCTGTGTCCAGAAGATGACGTCACGACGGTTTAACGAAGTTTATAAGAGAAGACATCATGGCGGTTTACGAGAAATGAAGGAGGATGTTTACAAGATTTTTCTAAGTACTGAAGATTGACATGAACAGGTTCAAATCAATCTGGGGCCTAATGTTGGGGATATAACTACTGAGTGTAAACCGCCCAGGAGGGGCCGGTTCACCCTCAACTATATTGAAGCCCACGAAGACCCAGAAGATGGCACTTTACTAATGAAGCTTAGAGGCCCGGAGCCCAAAGGCAGAATAGGGCCCATAGTGGTAAACCGACATAGTCATGTAACTTGTATTGTAAGATAAGGAAAGGAGAGACCGAGCCGGACGCTGTTACGAGCCGGCCTCGGGACTCTGTAAACCAGCCGGGCGTCAACCCGTGTATATAAGGGGACGACCCGGCGGCGGTTCAGGGACAAGAAACAACAACTCGAGAGCCAGGCATAGCGTGTTTAGCTCCCTGGTTACCAAAACCCCAATAATCCCATCACAACTAGACGTAGGCCTTTACCTTCATCGAAGGGGCCGAACTAGTATAAAATCCCTCGTGTCCTTTGTCCGGTTTAACCCCTTTAAGCTAACACGTAGCGATGGCTCCACGACTAAGTCCTTTCACGAGGACATCTGACGTGATATTTCCATGACACCGAGGGTCACGGATTTGGGCAAAAATTCATGGAAAAAAGGGAGAAATTGGTGGATTTTGTGGAGGGAAAGGTGGAGATGGATGGGGGGAAGGCTAGATCCACTTGAAACCAAGCAAATCCATGGATCAAATCCAACAAAACATCATCAAACCAACAAATCACAAAAAAATTGGGGCTATTTTTGGTGGGGAATTTTCAAAATTGGGGAGAACACAACAAAATTAGGCTAGAGAACAAGAAGGGGCTCCAATTTCGTGAGAAACCGTGGCTCATGATACCAAGATGTTGTAGGGTGGAACCCTATGTGGAGATCTTTCACGAATTGGAGGGGAAATCCCCAAGAACATGAAGAACAAAAGAGAGGGGAAACACTCAAATTGACTAGATCCAATCACACATATGCTAGACCCAAGAACACACAAGAGGTCACAATGAATCCAAGGACAAAAAGGAAAGACACAAGGTACTAGTTAATCCCAATCCTATGAGGAGAGAGGTCTTGATGATCCTATGATGGGGATCCTTCTCCAAGAGCAGGCCTTGATATCCACAAGTGGATCTTCTCCCTTAGGAGGTCATGATCTCCATGAGGAGGAAGATGAGCAAAGATCTCTCTTTGTCTATCGAATACTTTGCTATCCTCTAAATGAGCTAGGTGGGAGGTACTTATAGTCTAGGGACGAAAGAGAGGGAGAGGGGGATACAAAGGTCCAAAATGACCCTGAAAACGCACGCACTCTTGGAAGGGTCCGGGCACCCGGGGCGCGAAGGACCGGGCACCTAGTCCGGTCAGGGAGGCTGTGCCCTTGGCACTAAAGAGGCCGGGCACCCGGGGTGTTGGCAGACGGCACCCGGCAGGAGGGGCCTGGGCACCCGGGGTGTGGTGGCCCGGGCACCCGGAGGTGATGGCAGCAGCTTCAGCGGGAGGGGCCGGGCACCCGGGGTGGCCAGAGGCCAGGCCAGCCGGCGGCTGGGGGTGTCCGGGCACCTGGGCCCTTGGTGGCCGGGTACCCGGGGAGGTCCGAGCCTCTCTTGCTTCGCGCCTCACGCATCCTTCTTCCTTCTCCTCCTCCATAGTTGCTTGTGTCTCCGTCCTTGACTCTTCACGATCTTCTCCTTGGTACCTACGAGTGCATAGAGTTTCCATTTGAGGTAGAATCCGACTCTCGGGTGAACCCGAATGAAACTCAAAGAGGAAAGAGTTCACCTTGGTTTCGACAGTGCGTGTGCGAGCTCTCATTGTAGGTTCTCTCCGTGCTTGTGGTGGAGGTGTGACGTCCATGGAGATGGTCAAGGGATGCTCTGCATCAGATGAACATTGTCAAAATCATATGTCTAATGAATCACTCTCTCTAGGAAATTGTCATTTGCAAGATGATGTTGAACATGGGTACTATGATGAGGATGATGATAGTGACTTTGATCTTGAAGAGACTTTGAGACACTTTGGTCTTATGGCTAACCTTCGCGGCTACATGGCTGGAGGAAAGGAATGGGTCCTTGATAGTGGATGTACCGATCACATGACCGGAGACAAGGATATCTTTTGTGAGCTTGCTGAAAACGACGGCCCTCGAAAGTATGTCACTTTCGGTGATATCTCAAAGGGTAAGGTGGTTGGCCTTGGTAAGGTGGCCATCTCATATGACAGCTCCATACAAAATGTTATGCTCGTTGAATCTCTTGGCTATAATTTACTTTCTGTATCTAGACTAGTTGACTTTGGTTTCAGTGTCCTATTTACTGAAGTAGATTGCCAAGTGTTTTGAAGAGATAATCATAAAATGGTCTTTACCAGTATACGTAGAGGTGATCTATACATTGTTGATATCACTAAAAAGGCTCAACCTAGAACTTGCTTAATTGCTAAATCTTCTAAAGGCTGGTTGTGGCATAGACGGTTAGGTCATGTGGCCATGCAAAATCTTCACAAGCTTATTAAAGGTGATCATATCCTTGGAGTTAAAGATGTCATATTTGACAAGGATAGACTTTGCAGTGCTTGCCAAGTAGGGAAACAGGTTGGAGGAAGCCACCCCGTGAAGAACATCATGACCACAAGGAGACCGCTCGAGCTACTTCACATGGATCTTTTTTGTCCCAATGCCTACAAGAGTCTCGGTGGTAACTCGTTTGGACTAGTCATTGTTGATGATTTTTCAAGATTTATGTGGATGTTCTTTCTTGATGATAAATCGCAGGTCCAAAAGATCTTCAAAAACTTCGCTAGGAAGGCCCAAGACCAATTTGAAGTGAAGATCAAGAAGGTTCGCAGCGACAACGGAACGGAGTTCAAGAACGTCAATGTGGACACCTTTCTTGATGAAGAAGGGATATCACATGAGTTCTCGGCTACGTACACACCTCAACAAAAAGGAGTTGTTGAGAGGAAGAACCGGACGCTCATCAAAATGGCGAGAACGATGCTTGATGAGTACAAGATGCCAAAGCACTTTTGGGTGGAAGCGGTTGAGACAAGTTGTCATGCAACGAATCGTCTATATCTTCACAAGCTACTCGGCAAGACGGCATACGAGCTTCTCACCGATAACAAACCCCAAGTTGGATACTTTTGGGTATTCGGCTCAAAGTGCTACATTCTTGATAAGCATCGTCGTTCAAAATTCGCTCCTAAATCTCATGAAGGTTTCCTACTAGGTTATGGCTCAAACTCTCACACTTATCATGTCTACAAAAATTTCACCCAAAAGGTTGAAGAGTCGGTAGATGTGAAGTTTGATGAATCTAACGGCTCGCAATTAGAGCAATTTCCAATTGATGTAGGTGAGAAAGATCCTTCAGAAGCAATCCAAGACTTGTCTATTGGCAAGATTCGTCCAATGGAGGTGAAGGAGAGTACCTCGTCCGTCCAAGTGGAAGCCTCAACTTCACGACAACGTGAACCACAAGTTGACTTGGAGGCATCCATCAGTGGGACACATCAAGACGATGAAAACGAGGATGTACAACACGATAAACCTCAACAACCTCCTTCTCCACCTCCATGGGAGAACAACAACACCAACAACAAAGAAGAAAGACAAGAGTAAGAACAAGAAAATGAAGAGGATGTTCCACCCCGACCCAAAAAAAAGCTCTCACGAGTTCGAGCAGGAGTCTCAAGAGATCATCCCGTCGAACAAATCTTTGATGATATTCAAACCGGGAGAATTACTCGCTCTAACACTCGTTTGGCTAATTTTTGTGAACATTACTCATTCATTTCTAGCATTGAACCTATGAAGGTTGAAGAAGCATTGGAAGATCTGGATTGGATAAATGCCATGCACGAAGAGCTACACAACTTTGAGAGGAACCAAGTGTGGACGTTGGTTGAAAAGCCCGATGAGAAGCATAATGTCATTGGAACCAAATGGGTGTTCCAAAACAAGCAAGATGAAGATGGACAAGTTGTACGCAACAAGGCTCGTCTCGTTGCTCAAGGCTACACTCAAGTCGAAGGTATGGACTACGGTGAGACATATGCCCCCATTGCTAGACTTGAGTCCATTCGAATCTTACTTGCTTATGCCAATCATCATGACATCACCTTATATCAAATGGACATCAAAAGTGCTTTTCATAATGGTGAAATTGAGGAGGAAGTTTATGTTAAACAACCTCCTGGCTTTGTTAATCCTAAGAAACCCGACCATGTTTACAAACTTCACAAAGCTCTTTATGGTCTTAAACATGCTCCTAGAGCGTGGTACAAATGCTTGACTAAGTTTCTTATTGAAAAAGGCTTTGAAATTGGTAAAATTGATTCTACACTCTTTACTAAAAGGGTTAATGGAGAATTATTTGTGTGCTAAATTTATGTTGATGATATCATATTTGGTTCAACTAACCCTCATTTTAGTGAAAAGTTTGGAAAGCTAATGTCGGAGAAGTTTGAAATGTCTATGATGAGTGAACTCAAGTTCTTTCTTGGTTTGCAAATCAAGCAAACTAAGGAGGGAACCTTTATCTCTCAAACAAAGTACACCAAGGACTTACTCAAGGAGTTCAACATGCAAGAATGCAAAGGTATGAGTACCCCCATGCCTACTAGTGGACATCTTGACTTGAGTAAGGATGACGAACCGGTTGAGCAAAAGGTTTACCGCTCTATGATTGGTTCATTGTTATATCTATGTGACTCCTGTCCCGATATCAAGCTAGGTGTGTGCATGTGTGCATGATATCAAGCGGCCCCCAAAGAATGTCATCTTAAGGCCGTGAAAAGAATAGTGAGATACTTAATTCATAAACCAAATTTGGCATTTGGTACCCTAGGAGGTCTTCTTTTGATCTTGTTGGCTACTCCTATTCGGACTATGCCAATGACAAGGTTGATAGGAAGTCCACTTAGGGCACTTGTCAATTTCTTGGTAGATCTCTTGTGTGTTGGTCCTCCAAGAAACAAAACTCGGTATCCTTATCCACCGCCAAAGCGGAATACATTGCCGCCGGTTCATGTTGTGCTCGGTTACTTTGGATGACCCAAACTCCTAAAGATTATGGGATATATGTGAAACATGTTCCATTGCTTTGTGACAATGAGAGTGCTATTAAGATTGCTCATAATCCCGTGCAACATTCTCGAACTAAGCATATTGAAGTTCGTCATCATTTCATTCGAGATCATGTTGCTAAGGGAGATATCAAACTTAAGCATGTTCGTACCGATAAGCAATTGGTGGATATATTCACCAAACCGCTTGATGAGATAGTGTTTTGCCGTTTGAGAGGTGAATTGAACATAATTGATGCCTCAAACTTGGAGTAGAAACTCCATTTGGATGCATGGAAGGCATGAGCCTTTCTTTGACTAATCCTTGATATTTATCTTCTGATGATGATCATATGTCTTGGATATTCTTGTACTCTTGCATGCTATCTAACCATTGTAGGTACTTGTATAAGCCCAAATCTATGAGATTGCAACTCAATCACATTCTAAGCAATCTCTACATCTCCAAGTCTCTACAATATGGTGGTTGAAGACAAGTAAGCACGAATCCTTTCAACATATCCTTTGACAATTTATTTATATCAAATTTCATGATTGTAATTTTGGATACACAAGTGGTCTTCCTTGCAAGACTAACCCATGTAGGTAGATGAACTTCAACTATAAGGGGTGCTCCCAACTCTTGATGAACTACATCAACTTTGAGCACCCAACACAAGTTCAACTACATGATTAAGATCAACACCACCACAAAAGTATGTCATTCCATCTTAGAGAAGCTTTACCCCAAGACATGGGTCAAAGAAACTCAACAAGATGTGAATACATCAAAAATGCTTAAACGAATAATGGCAACCCCATTTTGAGCTTACACGATGAGTATGACCTATGATCAAGTGTCTTCACTTGACTCCTAAGTAGTATACTCTAACATATATGTGACTTTGTCACCGACCAATTCTAGATGAAGTTCCCTTTGGTTTCTTTGTGCTCTTGCATTTGTCTTGCATCTCCCTTTTCAAAAAAAAACTTCATCTAGATTTCTTTTCTTTTCTATGTTCTGCATTCCCTGCATCCAATTCATTGCAAATCCTTTAGTTAATTCCTTGCATATCTTTGTGAGATCTTATTTGCCTAAGTGAGCTGAGGTCACATTTGTTTTCTCTCTGTGTTGAACTCGGACTCACCAGTTTGTTTCCTTCGTCTAAACCGAACCATCTCGGTGCCACCAAAAATAACAACTCGGTGTTACCAATTTCAATGCTGAGAAAAATACTTTGTCACTTGCACCCTGCACATTTGTTCCAGCTCCACTCAGTGATACTTGTCCTCTATCGCATCCTATATTACATGTTGCTTTGCAATGTGACTCAAGGACCAAACCTACTTGACTCATGCTCCAGAAGATCCCTTCTTGGAAGTTGATGTCAAAGGGGGGGGGGAGAGCACATCAAAGCTTATCACATAAGAGAGAATGCACACCTAAAGTCTTCTCCAGATGCTTCTTAATTTTTAAGAGGAAAGTTGTCTCATGTCTTCAAGAGGGGAAATACATGCTAGTATGTGTTGTGATTATTTTGCTCTGATTTTCTTGTTTGCTCTGATTTTTCTATTACCCTATCTTCTCCCATTATCCAATGTCAGATTCAGGGGGAGAAAGACACCTAAGGGAAGAAAATCCTTTGAATTCATTGCATATCTTTATTCTTGGGGACATGTCTATCACCAACTTGAGTACCTAGTACTCACTCTATACATGTGATCCCAACTTGGTATTCTTGTGATCTCTCACTCTTGCTCTATCTAGTAGATGTTCTTGTGTTATCTAACCTTGTTTACTCAGGTTCATCTCTTCCAAAGCCAGTTCAAGACCACAAGGTAAGCATATGCATCACACTCATGTGCATGAAGATCTCTTGTTGTGGTATATATTGTTTGCAAGAGAGACTCATGAACATGAAGTTATATTTCCAGTATCTACACCATTTGCTCTGATGCATATAGCCAAGAAACATGTAACTCATTGCTTGCTCTGTCATGCTCATGCATTCTCATACTCTTATGATCTATCATCACATGATAGCATACATGTAGGGGAGCTAATGCATGTTGCATGTCCTTCTAAAGTTTTACTTGCTATTTTCTTCACATCTTTATCTAAAGCTTTGATGTATGTTGTCATCAATTACCAAAAAGGGGGAGATTGAAAGCACAAGTGCTCCCTGGGTGATTTTGGTAATTAATGTCAACATATCTCTTGTTGGATTAATATTTCTACCTAGTATATTTCAAATAAGTTCAACATTGGAGTGGCATGGACAAGAGGATGTGGAACCCCTTCAAGATCCTAAGGACAAACATTGGCAGAATCTCAAGACTCTATATTTTGATTTTAGTGATTCAAGATCACATTGAGTCCATAGGAAAGCCAATACAATTAAAAGGGGATGAGGTGTTGCTTAATGACTTGCTTGCTCAAAGTGCTTAGTGATATGCTCCAAAACCCTCAAGCACTTTCTCATATCCACATATGTCCTAAACCTAAAAGTCAAACTCAGTCCCACCGATTTGATCTATCTGGCACCACCGAGTTCATTTGACATAGCCACTGCCACAAACCCTAATCAGTTTGCTCTCACCGATGGGATCTCGGTATCATCGAGATGGGCTTGCAAACTCCCTGTTGCCTGTTGCAATAATTTCGGTCCCACCGGAATATGCAATCGGTCCCACCGAGTTTGCTTGACCAATTCTATGTTTGCTTATTACCAAAATCGGTCTCACTGAGTTTGTGTAATTGGTCAAACCGAGTTGAAGTTTTACCCTAACCCTTGCACATCAATCCCACCGAATTGACCTTGTCGGCCCCACCGAAAGCTCTAATGTTCACATTTTGACCTGAATCGGTCTGACCGACTTTCACCATTCGGTGTCACCGACTTTGGGAATCTGTGTGTAATGGCTAGATTTTGTGTGGAGGCGATATATACCCCTCCACCCACTCTTCATTCGTGGAGAGAGCCATCAGAATGTACCTACACTTCTAGCATTCATTTTCTGAGAGAAAACCACCTACTCATGTGTTGAAACCAAGACATTCCATTCCAACCACAAGAATATTGATCTCTAGCCTTCCCAAGTTGCTTTCCACTCAAATCATCTTTCCACCATAGCCAAATCTGTGTGAGAGAGTTGAGTGTTGGGGAGACTATCATTTGAAGCACAAGAGCAAGGAGTTCATAACCAACACACCATCTATTACCTCTTGGAGAGTGGTGTCTCCTAGATTGGTTAGGTGTCACTTGGGAGCCTCCGTCAAGATTGTGGAGTTGAACCAAGAAGTTTGTAAGGGCAAGGAGATCGCCTACTTTGTGAAGATCTACCCAAGTGAGGCAAGTCCTTCGTGGGCGATGGCCATGGTGGGATAGACAAGGTTGCTTCTTTGTGGACCCTTCATGGGTGGAGCCCTCCGTGGACTCGCGCAACCATTAACCTTCATGGGTTGAAGTCTCTACCAATGTGGATGTACGATAGCACCACCTATCGAAATCACGCCAAAAATCTCTGCGTCTCCAATTGTGTTTGCACACTCCAATCCCATCCCTTTACTTTCTTGCAAGTTGCATGCTTTACTTTCTGCTGCTCATATACTCTTTCCATGCTTGCTTGAATAGTATTGTGAATGTTTAAAATTGTGCTAATTTCCAACATCAACTTGAAAAACTTGAAAACTGCTATCTTTACTTGTTGAGGGTCTAATGACCCCCCTCTAGACACCTCTTATCGATCCTTTCACTTGGGTCTTTTGCTAGTGGAACTCTCCGGCATGTCGTAAACAGGTGCAGCGCACTCCGGAGAGGCGCGCTTCCCGCAGTCCTTGCCGGCATCCCTGCGAGCCTTCCTTCCCTTCTTTATTTCTTTGGCGGGAGTTGGGGCTTCTGTGGCCTCAGCTGCTACTATACCCCGGTACATCTTGTCCACACATATAACTGCATTTTTCTTATCTGATGGAATGGAAATGACACCCATTGGTCCTAGCATCTTCAAAATGTTGTAGACATAATGAGACGCCGCCATGAATTTTGCCAGAGCTGGGCGACCAAGAATTCCGTTGTAAGGCAAAGGAAGCTCAACCACGTCAAACATGGCCCTCTTGGTCCGGTAATTCAGTTCCCCGGCAAAGGTCACAGGCAATGTAACCTCCCCCTTAGGCCGGCTCCTACCGTTGATTCCTTGGAATGTACCCATAACCTTGCGTTCCTCATAAGGGTCTGTAGTTTGTCAACCACTCTAAGGGAGATTAAGTTTAGCCCAGCCCCACCGCCAACTAGCATCTTTGTAACCTTGAGGTTGTGGATTGCCAGGGAAACCAACAATGGCAACACCCATCCGTAGTGGTACGGTCGGGGTGATCCTCTGCATCAAGGATGATAAGCGTGTGGGACCATTTAAGTGGCCTTTGGGAGTCTGTAGCTAGCTCCACGACATTGACCTCATGCGCCCATTGTTTGAGCTGGTGACGAGAGGAATGCAAGGATGCACCCCCATCAACACAGATGGCTTCAGTTGCCTTCTGAAATTCTTGCTCGTTGGTTTCTTCCTCATCCTCTTCGTCGCTTCTCTCGCCTCCTTTTTCTTTTCACGGCCTCTAGGAGGTTTTTCTTTGTGCTGTGGGGCCTTGCCGCGACAGCCCCCTCTATTGCCACGGTTCTTCCTGCCAGCACCCTCTTGGCATCTCTGTCCTTGTCATGCTTCTCATATTCAACCTTTTGTTTCTCAACAAGCTGCTCAACCTTGCGGCACTCTTGGAGATCATGACCTTTGGTGCAGTGGATTTTGCAGTATGGCCCGTCGGACTTCCTGGCTTTCTCCGCTACCGCGGCCTACCGACAATCAGCGCATGTGGCAGCTTCCTTGCTGGCGGCCTCGGTTTTGGCCTTCTTGATGGCACTAAGATCACCGGAGCTATCAACGGCCAATACTTCCTTCTCCTTGCGTTTCCTATTGCGAATCCGGCTTCTCCTCCTCGAGTGTGTGGCATCATCGTCATCATCTGAATCAATTTCGACGTCAGCCTCCTCTCCGGGGAGTCGCCTTCCTACTTCACCCCGAGCATACTTGTCCACCAAGGTGTAAACTCGTTGACGGTCTTGGGTAGCTGGACATTCATTTTGGCTCGCATCCTCCTGTTACACATGTTCGAATGGAACGCAGCAACCACCGCTGATGGGTGTACTCTGGAATGTTGCGGTATAGTAGTAGTAGGTAGCATTGTATAGAATACTAGAGTGCAGAAGGCCGGAGATGGATTCACTTGCCGTTGCACCAAAGAATTTCCTCCGGGGAACCAAGCTTAAAATCAGCAGCGCAACAAGAAAGCCCACCAACTTCTTCAAACTCCAGGACAGACGGCATGGGGGAAAGAAATCCTTCCTGCCTTGTCTTGGGGGCAGATCTGGGGAGATGGCAACTCGACCCGAAGCTCGCATAGTACCAGGGGAACGCTACCAAAGCTAACAGTGGGTTGTAGTTCTTCAAACTTACATGACTAGTAGTGGCCTGATACCCTCCCCCAACTCTGGCCGGCGAGAGGCCTGAGGGGAGAGGGGACGAGCAGGCGGAAGGAGCGAAAGCATAGGCGGGCCAAGCTTCATGTAGCAGTATTACCGAAGGAGTACTACCAGTCGTGTACTGCAATGCGTGATATCATCCCAAGAATAATCTTGATGCCGCCACCGCAGGGCTAGACTGAACCTCTGTATATATTTATGCAAATCCTCCCATTCCTCTGCGGAAGGACTTGCAAGTCACTAGGCTGTCCAGGCTCTTGGTGGCCACCTGTGAAGGCGCCAACAAACTCATTGCACAGGTCAGCCCATGACGAAATTGAGTTCTCTGGCAGGTGCATCAGCCATGATCTCACATTTGGCTTGAGCGCTGAAGGGAAATAGTTGGCGAGCACCTTCTCATCCCTGCCCCGACGGCTTGAACGATAGTCGTATAGATGCCCAAAAACTCGACCGAGTTTAATTTTCTGTCATATTTCTCCGGTAGTTCAGGCTTGAAGGCTCGGGAAGATGGCCAGCGGACCTACTGTAGTTCGCGAGTAAAGGCAGGACACCCAACCTCGTAAGGCAAGTACCCGTCGACACTGGGCACGGGTTCGTTAACGTCTGGGCTGTTGCGTCTATTGGATTGATGTTGTGCCTCCCGGCACCGTTCTATGGTCACACGCGCGTCCTCCTTCTACCGATCTTCTTGAACCCACCGCTGATCTTGGTGAGTTTGTGGGCCGGACGAAGCCATTGATGTCTCACCGGGCTCATTGACACGTTGAGTTTGCTAAGGCTGCCTCTGGGTGTATTGTCATGGAGGGGATTGTACTGTTGGTGTAGCCCCCTCGACACGGTCATCAACCCGAGCTGCCATCATCATTTGCGGGTACCATGATGGCTCTGCATGCTGCAACTTACTGGCTTCAACAAAGCCGATCAAGCTCTGGATGGTGGCCCTTTGCTCGTCCATCTTGTCAGCTATAGGTGGAAAATTCAACAGGAGTTAGGCCCGCACCATTGCTTCTGTTGTTGTGCTTGGCATGGCCAATGAGGTAGAGCGCGACATCGCTCGACTCCTGGCAGAACCAGCAGGAGCATCGCCGCGTTCTTGTCTCCGTGGACCAATCACCAAGGCGGTTTGGCGATGAGTAGGCCGCACTTGAGGGTCGACGGCTCCATTTGATGCTCCGTCTTACCCGTCATGCTCTGGGCGAGGTGCGCGGCTTGCAGTCGTGCCCGTGGTGGGCGCGTCTATAGGATCACAGTTTGGGTCGGAGCAGGCATCGCTATTGTGGTTATGTCCGCCAGTACGGCGGGGAGGCGGATACTGAGTGTTCCCTCCACCTGCGGCTTCTGGGTCAAGCTCGTCAGGACGCTGCTGATGCTGCCCAGCTTAGTGTTTCACAACAACGGCGCCGCCTGCACCAGTTGCGTCACCCACGACACCCACCTCATCCAACATAGTCGCGGCGCCTACGATGTCCGCGGCCGCGTGCGAGGGGACCTTCAAAGCAGAGGGGTGTGTGGTTGCACTGGGCTTCTTCTTGGGCGCCATGGACAGAGAAGATGAGGACAAAGAAGACAACGGTGAAGATCGACGCGCTGTGCACAACTTCAGGTTCACGCAAGCAATCTCCCCCCAACCCAGCGCGCCAAAGATGTCATGGCAGGGTGCACATGATAACCTATGGGGCCACGGGCCCCTTGTGGTTCGGCAGGGGGGAGATCATGTCGCACAAAGAGTGGAGGCCATGAGGCAGCACGGTGATGAGACTCCGGTTTTTACCCAGGTTCGGGCCGCTGTGAAGTGTAAAACCCTACTCCTGCTTTTGGTGTATTGGATAGAGGAACACGATGATACTCAGCGCTCTGGCCCGGCAGGACAGCCTCGGGAAGAGCTGCTACACGAGTACAAATGTGTCAAAGTCCAAATCCTTGTCTAGGTTGCCTTGGACCTCCTTTTATAGCTCAAAGGGTAGCCAAAGTGGCAAAACAGACATTATCTTGTGATTAGATAGCCAACAGTGCTATGATACCTAACTCTGGCACTTAGGACAAAATGCCATAAATGCTACCTTAGGTGGCGTGCGGGGATGCATCCCCGGTAAGCTTTATTCCACCGCTTAGCTAACTTCTGCTTATTATCTTAGCACTCCCCTAGACGGGTGTCAAATGGGTGTGGTCCGTCTTCTAGCAGACTACCATGTGCTTAGTGAAGGCCACTTAGTCGCATGGAGGCTCGACGCTGCATCGATAAGTGACTGGCATCACAGTGCAGTGTAACGGTGGTAACTGGCGCGTGCTTGCCGGGCCTTCTCCAAGAGGCGCGTGTCGGTGTCAAAACTGGCGGATCTCGGGTAGGGGGTCCCGATCTGTGCGTCTTAGGCTGATGGTAACAGGAAGCAAGGGACACAGTGTTTACCCAGGTTCAGGCCCTCTCGATGGAGGTAAAACCCTACTTCCTGCTTGATTAATATTGAAGATATGGGTAGTACAAGAGTAGATCTACCACGAGATCGTCGAGGCTAAACCCTAAGAGCTAGCCTACGATGGTATGATTGTAATTGTGATCGGCCTTCTAAGGACCATGCTCTCCGGTTTATATAGACACTGGAGAGCTAGGGTTTACATGGAGTCGGTTACAAGGAAGGAAACACAATATCCGGATCGGCAAGCTTGTCTTCCAGGCAAAGGAGAGTCCCATCCGGACACGAGCCGAAGTCTTGAGTCTTGTATCTTGACGCTTCTATAGTTCGGACGATGTATACAGTCCGGCTGTCCGGATACCCCCTTATCCAGGACTCCCTCAGTAGCCCCTGAACCAGGCTTCAATGACGATGAGTCCAGCGCGCAGTCTTGTCTTCGGCATTGCAGGGCGGGTTCCTCCTCCGAATACTCCAAGGCTATTATCGAACACGTAGGTCGTGTCCGGATCTGCAAAATGATCTTCACAAAGCACCGTAGAAAGAATGATACTTCAGCTGATAACTTTTAGACGATGTGACATGCCATTAGAGTCAGGTCATTATTTGAACCGTTTTTTCACAACCAACCACAACGCGTATTGCGAGGCGGTTTCCTTGACACGTCTTCTCAAAGCAGAGATCATGTCCCCTTATCACGAGATTCTCATCAATATGGGTATGGGTAATCTCCCTGTGCCATCAATCGTGGCGCTTGGGAAGTAAGCGATTCTCAACAGGCTAGTGGGGAGGCGCACTGCTTTCGTCGCCTCTATAAAGGGATAAGAGTTCCTCATTTTTACCCACGCCTTCTTCCTCCCTTGCATACTCTTGCCCCCTCGAGCTCCAGCGCCCTAGTCCAGGTCTTCTCCGCACAGTTAGTCATGTCCGGAGCAGGAGGCAAGTGGGTGGCTTCCACCGCGACGGAGAAGAAGATAGCGAATCTCCGGGCGGCCGGATACTTGGCCGCAGATATAGCGCACCGGCTACCAGACGAGGGGCAGGTCATTCCAACTCCAGGACCCCACGAGAGGGTCGTGTTCCTTGCCCACTTCGTCCGTGGACTGGGGTTTCCACTCCACCCCTTCGTTCGCGGGCTCATGTTCTACTACGGGCTAGACTTCCATGATCTAGCTCCGAACTTCGTCCTCAACATCTCGGCGTTCATCGTCGTGTGCGAGGCTTTCCTCTGCATTAAGCCTCATTTCGGCTTGTGGCTCCAAACCTTCTGCGTGAATCCGAAGATCGTGAGCAGCCAGCAAGCAGAGTGCGGAGGAGCCATGGTGGGCAAAATGCCTAATGTCACCTGGCCTGACGGCTCCTTTGCGGAAACCGTGAAGGGGTGGCAATCGGGGTGGTTCTACATCACCGAGCCACGCGACGCCAACTGGGCGGCGGCCCCCGAGTTCCGATCTGGAACCCCTATGCGGCTCACCTCCTGGGAATAGAAGGGCCTGTCTGGGGAGAATCTACAGAGCTGACCGGACTCATCTTCTGCATCAAGGGCATGAAGGACAAGAACATCAAGCTTGTCAACGTGATCCAGGTCATGCTCATTCACCGGATTCTGCCATGCCAAAGGCGGGCATTCAATCTGTGGGAGTTCGTTCCGACCGAACACCGGACGCTCCAGAGGCTCTATGGCATGAAGCACAAGAACGCGTGGAAGGCGTTGTTCAAGGCCACCGAAGTACCTCCTCTCATAACCGAGGACCGTGGGCTCCATGCCGCACGGCACCCTACCCAGGTGAGTTCTCAGGCCGCCACCGGGTCCGATTCTTCCCAATGTATTCATGGAGAATACCTAAGCGATTGTGTATATTTGTTTAGGAGTATGTGGGGATAGCGGAGCGGATTGACAGTCCGGCTCCGTTGCCAGAAAGTCCAGCCAATGATCTTCTGATGAAGATGCTGGTCCCGGCGCCCTATAAGGGGCCGGAGAAGAAGGCCGATAAGAAGGCCCCGGGGACCCGAAAGGGTCTCCAAAGTAAGGTTGCGCAAGCCTCGTCCGAAACGACGAGGCGCACTCCTCCCCCGAAGGGGAAGAAGAAGAAGAAGAGGCCGCCCCGTCCGGAAAGGATGGAGGGCCTGAGACGGCGAACCAGGGGGCCAGGAGAGGCCCCCGGTGTAAGGCCGTCATACCCTTGTCGTCCGATGACAACGAGGCAGATTCCTCCCACGGAGGCGGGGAGGAACAAGGAGAAACACCACCTCCCCGTGTCGGGGGAGGGAAGAAGAGGAAGGCCGCCCCGGTGGGGAGACTGGGACGTCCAAGAAGGGAAAGGCATCCTTCCGGACTACTCCGCCACCGCTGCCGATAGCGAGGAAGGGTGGCTACCCAGGAAGAAGCCCCTTGTGTGATCGTAAGTATCTGCACTCAATCGTAATTTCGCTTCATAATTTTGTTTATAATGCCAAACTTGTATGCAGTCCGCCAGGGCCCATCCGGAAGTGTCGCCTTCGGACGGGTCCTTGAGTGAGTCAGCAATGAACTCACTCCTGACGGCCACATCTCCTCGTCCTGCGGATGACACGGAGGTGTTGTCCCGAAGGCTCCCGACGATGGCAGAGGTGGCCCTAGAGGTGCCTCAAGGCGGCGTCCCAGGCGTCGGACTCGCGGGGTTCAAGGTCCCTGCGGATCGTGTTGATGAGAGCCATGGCAAGCCGGGCTCTCAGCCGAACACTGTTCCGGAGCCTTCAGTGGTTCCGGACTTAGGCGGGCAGCCCCTCGTTATGGAGGGAGGGCCGTCTATATCAAGGACTTCCGTTGCGCCCCAAGGGCCGGATTGTCTGCTGGAAGCGCTTCGCGGCGCTTCCCTAGATGAAGAGCACCGTACTCTCATGAGTGCGGTGATTCATAAGGTTTCGTCCGCCAAGAGCGGACTAACCGAAGCCTGCACCAGCCTCCTAACAGGCTTTGAGGTAAGCAGTAAAAATATGTGAAGTTACCACCTGATAGGTAGTAGCCCGTGATACTCTGTTTGGTGTTCGGAAAGAAAAACCAAACGGAGGGTCAATTATAATCCGCAGGAGTCTAACAATAAGTTTGAATGTAAATAAACAGGCTGTGCTGCTGGTTGCTGCTGCTCGCACGGCCGAAATCGCCGGCCTGACGCAGGACTTAGAGCTGGCACAGGGAGAGCTCGGCCTTGCGAGGAGGCAGCTCGAGGAGAGCAAAGGTGAATGATTCCCCTCTCTCATATAATGAGTAGTAAATAAAATTTGATTATGCTAACAACGAAACATCATGATATGGTAACAGAGGCCACCAACGAAGTGGCATCTCTCAAGAAGGCGCTGTCCGAGGCCGAACACCAAGCGGCCTTGGAACTCAAGGAGTGCAAAAAGCAAGAAGCCCGAGTGGGCGAAGTACAAGAAGAGCTCCAGGAGCTCGGCAAGAAGCTTGAGTCCGCGGAGCAGGAGCTTAAAGCAAAAGAGGACGAGCTTGCAAAGGCCCTTAAAAATATAAAAGGCGCCAAGGCAGAAGCCGAGAGGGCACAACAGGAGATCCAGGAGGCCAAAAAGATAGCAGCGGGTAAGAATTTTTTTATGCAAAGCAAACATGTGGAAGAGGCGTTTCTTTTACTTACCCGAATCCGGAGCTCTCCAGGGGCATTCGCAGATTTGCCACGCAGCGTATCAGATGCCACGGAGTTCTACCGTGCCCAGGAGGGGAGCTCTATGGAGAAGCTGTTCTGGTCCTAGTATGCTGGGGCCGAACATTCAACGCCTCTAAGTCACCAACTGAAGCAGTTGGTCGAACTCCACAAGGCGGCCGAAGTGGCTATGAAGGATCTCATAGTCCGGATATGGCCTGGCGAGCTTCTGCCCACCAGCTACTTCGGCCTGATCAAGCGGATGGTGGATGCCTGTCCGCGACCGGAAGTTATCAAGCAATCCGTTTGCATTGAGGGTGCCCGCCAGGCCCTTGCCCGTGCAAAGGTGCATTGGGGCAAGCTAGATGCAGAGAAGCTGGTGAAGGACGGCCGCCGGAGGGCAAGCCACATCGTGTCCCCGAGAAGTATTATGATGGCGTGATGAAGGGTGCTTGCCTCGTGGCCGATGAGTGTACTAAAGACATAATTTTTGAATGAATTCACCTCTGTCATGTTTGTAATTTAAAGACGAAGTTACTTGCGCTATGAAGCGCTTTTGTGATTTAATATATTACCTTCTATGCGGCTGTTTATCAAATTCTGAAAGTAGGCCAGTCGTCGGCTTCCGCCCCCGTGTAACTAGTACTGGGGTGTTCGTGGAAAACTCGGACACTCTTTATCCAAATGTTTGGTCCCTTAAGGAGGTGTCCAGCATAGCGAACCAGGCAATCGGACTATACGGCTTTATAACCTTCACTTAGCCATAGAAGTCTATGATTTTAAATTTCGGCGAAGCCCCTAGAATCCGGAAGGCCGAATTGGGGCGCTATACACGCCTATATCGGACAAAGCCGAATTATCACCTAAAGTGGAAAAATCTTTAAGGATTTTAAGACCTCTCGAACAGCGACCAGCTCTCGCCACATCATGCTGGACAGTTTTGTACTTTCTCTACTGAGGTGCTCGTCCGGAAAAACCAGGGCACAATCGCAGTAGTTCTCCCTGCGCTACCTTAGCCGAATTAACGGAATGTAAGGCACCAAAACAAGGGAGCCGGGCTATCCCAACTGTAACCCAAGACATGATTCGGAGCTGATGCATATAATGCTATAAGTTCGGGGTGCCGCACTGTTGAAAGTGTTGGGACTTGTCTTGCCGTATTATGGGCGCTATAAGAAGCCCCTGGCAAACTCAACGTACCAAAGTGTACGGATGCAAAATCAAATAGACATTTATAAAAAATGCAAAAAATAAATAAATAAGCTGACGCTGTATATTATCTCCCATTGATAAATAATACATTTAAGCGTATGTTCATAATGAATGCATTAAGCGGATATCCTATCTAGGAGCAGGCTACGTACAGATAGATAAAGCAGGAACAACGATCGTGAATAGATTTCACCTGGGTGTTTCCTGGTGTGCCCGAAGCCTGTTACCTCCTGGGTTTCCTCTCCTCTGTAAGTCCGACAATCCGGCTCTTCTGGAGAAGCTGCACTAAAGCGATGTCCTTAAGGGTAAAAGGAAAGGTTACGAAGCAATACAGTACTGTTGACTGAGCCACTGCTACGCCTTCGCCTGTGCCCATGGTATGTTGAGTGCGTAATTGTGTACGCGTGGCACGAATGCTACTTGGGTGGGACTTGGGCGGAGGCCGGACTGCTAGTCATGCTCTTGATGTGCCTGCTGATCCTGTTGCGGGGTGTTCCGCCCTCGCTTGACGGAGCTTGAGGTTGTCGTCGCCGGATTGGTGGTTTGCTGGAGGAGGCCGCATTGTACTTCGGCCACAAGGGCCGCAGTGTGTTCTTCTGTACGGAGAGAGTGGTCCATATTCCCGTTCACTGTTATGACCCCGCGCAGGCCTAGCATCTTGAGCTTTAGGTATTGATAGTGTCGGACCGCATTGAATCTGGCGAATGCGGTTCGTCCGAGCAGTGCGTGGTAACCACTACGGAAAGGGACGATATCGAAGATTAGCTCTTCGCTTCGGAAGTTATCCGGAGATCCGAAGACCACTTCCAATGTTATAGAGCCCGTACAGCGGGCCTCTACTCCAGGAATGACACCCTTAAAGGTGGTTTTGGTGGTCTTAATCCTTGAAGGATCGATGCCCATTTTGCGCACTGTGTCCTGATAAAGCAGGTTCAGGCTGCTGCCTCCGTCCATAAGGACTCTTGTGAGGTGAAATCCATCTATAATTGGGTCTAAAACTAATGCGCCTGAGCCGCCGTGACGGATGCTAGTAGGATGATCCCTACGATCAAAGGTGATCGGACAAGCTGACCATGGGTTGAATTTGGGGACGACTGGCTCCATCGCGTATACGTCCCGTAGTGCTCCCTTCCATTCCCGCTTGGGGATGTGGGTGGCGTAGATCATGTTGACCGTTTTCACCTGGGGGGGGGGATTTCTTCTGCCCCCCCATGTTCAGACGCCGGGGCTCATCGTCATCGTGGCTGTGCAGCCCTTGTCCTTGTTTTCGGTGTTTATTTTGCCGACCTGTTTAAATACCCAGCAGTCTCAATTGGTGTGGTTGGCTGGCTTTTCCGGGGTGCCATGAATTTGGCACGAGCGCTCCAATATGCGGTCTAGACTGGACGGTCCCTGATTGTTTCTCTTGAATGGCTTCTTCCGCTGACCGGATTTGGGTCCGCTGAATCCGGTGTTGACCGCCGTGTCTTCGGTGTTGTCGCCATTGTTCTGTCGCTTGTGTCTGTTGCGCCGTAGCTTGCTGTTATTGTCACGGACATCTGACGTGCCAGAATGTGGCATAGTGCTGCTGTGAGCCAACCAACTGTCCTCGCCCGCGCAAAAGCTGGTCATTAGTGTCGTGAGAGCTGCCATGGACTTTGGTTTCTCCTGGCCGAGGTGTCTGGCGAGCCAATCGTCATGGATATTATGCTTGAAGGCCGCCACGGCTTCGACGTCCGGACAGTCGACTATTTGGTTCTTTTTAGTTAGGAACCGAGTCCAGAACTTCCTGGCTGATTCTCCGGGCTGTTGAGTAATGTGGCTCAAGTCATCGGCATCCGGAGGTTGCACATATGTGCCTTGGAAGTTGTCAAGAAATGCGTCTTCCAAGTTTTCCCAACTGCCAATGGAATTTGCGGGCAGGCTGTTTAGCCAGTGCCGGGCAGGTCCTTTGAGCTTAAGGGGAAGATACTTGATGGTGTGTAGATCGTCTTCGCGGGCCATATGAATGTGAAGAAGGAAATCCTCGATCCATACCGCGGGATCTGTTGTGCCATCGTATGATTTGATGTTTACAGGTTTAAACCCTTCTGGGAATTCATGATCCATCACTTCATCAGTGAAGCAGAGGGGGTGAGCGGTGCCTCTGTGCCGGGCTATGTCACGGCGCGGTCCGGCTGCGTCAGACTGGTTGTATTCGGCCCGGCCGGATTTGCTGTTAGTGTATCCGGTATGATGGTCCTCATCATGTGCTTCGGTGCGCCCCCGTGATCCATAGATTGATCTTGGTTGTCCTACGGTATTACCCAATTTATCGCAAAGGTCTTGAGTATTGCCCCGGGCCGTAGTAAACCGGCGCGGGGCTATAGGCTGGTATTCCGGCTGATATGTCATTTTGTCCCGACCTCAAGGTGGCCGGTCAGCCGTTTTGCGCTCGAGTCCATATTCCTCGGCTGCCAGGACTTTTGTCCATCTATCTGTGAGCAGAACTTGATCAGCTTGAAGCTGCTGCTGCTTCTTCTTCAGGCTTCTCGCAGTGGCAATAAGCTGGCGCTTGAAGCGCTCCTCCTCTGCAGGGTCTTCGGGTACGCCGAACTCGTCGCCGCCGAGGCTAACCTCGTCTTCGGAGAGGGGCATGTAGTTGTCCTCCTCCGGATACCCGTACGTTGCCTGTTCATCCGGGCTGTCATGCCCGTCTTCCTGTTCGGCCTGCTCGAAGGCGGGCTGTTCGGGGTTGTATTCATCGTCGGCACCGTCCGGATTATTATCATCTCTAGTGACGGTATCGCCTTGGCGGGGCTTGGAGCGGCGCTGGCGACGCCCATGCTTTGCTTTTTTCTTGGAGGGGTTAGCCTCCGTTGCCTCATCGCCTTTGGTTTCTTTTCGAGTGTCCACCATATATATATTATATGAAGAAGTGGCTGTCCACCTCCCTGTGAGCGGTGGCTCCTGTATGTCTCCTGCATCATCGTCCATACCGTCGATGTCTTCGAAGTCGAAGTCGACCATGTCGGTTAAATCATCGATCGTGGCGACAAAGTGGGTGGTGGGTGGGCAGCGAATTCCTTCGTCGCCTGCTTCCCACTCAAACCGGACATAGTTTGGCTCAGAGCCTCCTGACAGAGAGAGAGACTTTAATGAGTTCAGCATGTCGCCAAAAGGCGAGTGCTAAAAGATGTCCGCAGTGGTAAACTCCATCACCGGAGCCCAACCTGGCTCGACTGGCTCGAGAGTGTGCGGGCCAGGGCCAACAGCCGGATAAGAGTCCAGGGGGCCAGGGTTACAAGCCTCCACAGAGGTGAGACCTGTGTTCGGCTCCACCGCCGATGAGTGTGCGGCCTATGGGGCGGGGTCCAGCCCTCCGTCCATAGGCAACGTAACCTGCCCTGGATGTAGATCCTAGGCGGCTTCGGGGATGATGTCCCGAGCATTGTCTGACAGCAGGTCTAGGCCATGCTCGTCGTGACTGTCTGGCGTTCCTGGCACAGGCTCGAATCCGTCGAAGATCAAGTCTCCGCGGATATCTGCCGTTTAGTTCAAGTTTCCGAACCTGGTCTGGTGGCCAAGGGCGAAGCTATCGATATGTTCCAACTGGCCAAGTGAATTGGCCCGCAGTGCGAAGCCGCCGAACACAAAGATATGTCCGGGGAGAAAAGTCTCACCCTGGACCATGTTGTTGACGATTGAAGACGCCATCAAGCCTCGAAGCAATGACACAGAGGAACTCTCAATGAAAGCACCAATGTCGGTGTGAAAACCGGCGGATCTCGGGTAGGGGGTCCCAATCTGTGCGTCTTAGGCTAATGGTAACAGGAAGCAAGGGACATAGTGTTTACCCAGGTTCGGGCCCTCTCGATGGAGGTAAAACCCTACTTCCTGCTTGATTAATATTGAAGATATGGGTAGTACAAGAGTAGATCTACCATGAGATCGTTGAGGCTAAACCCTAAGAGCTAGCCTATGATGGTATGATTGTAATTGTGATCGGCCTTCTAAGGACCATGCTCTTCGGTTTATATAGACACCAGAGAGCTAGGGTTTACATGGAGTCGGTTACAAGGAAGGAAACACAATATCCGGATCGCCAAGCTTGTCTTCCACGCAAAGGAGAGTCCCATCCGGACACAAGCCGAAGTCTTGAGTCTTGTATCTTGACGCTTCTATAGTTCGGATGATGTATACAGTCCGGCTGTCCGGATACCCCCTTATCCATGACTCCCTCAGCGCATGCTTTTGTCTCCAGTCATCCCGAAGACGTGGGTGGCGTGGTCTGATCCTGCTTTCATCTGATGCATCAACCTTGCCGGTCTCGCCTGGACGGCAAAGGACACTCCTCTTGGAATCCTTGACTTATACGTTGGCTTTGCCTTCTTAATACGCTCCTTGATCTCACGAAGAGTGGCTTCTCTGGCTTGGCCTTGTGTTAGACATTGGTGTTGGATGTATTGATAGTCAGCACGCCTGTGCATGAGTCCGGTCAGCAAATGTGAATGTTTGTCGCATCGACATATAGGTAGGAGCATGCTCTCATAAATTTTTAGAATTAATGAAGCAATGCAAAATATAGTTGCTTCACAAACTGAAAATATTGCCAGAAACAAAGAGTTGAATATGCGCCCACATAGATTGTTGGATGGAGCTGAAATTTGGTGGAGTATGATTATTTGAGCATATGAAGGAGCTTGCAAAATTTCAACCCATTTTGATAAGCCTAGCTAGTACTTCCTTCACAAGTTTCTCACTGGGCAGAAACTTTGGAAATTTACTGAGGAAGATTTACTAGCCAAATGGAGTTGAATTTTGGTATGTGGCAATGATTTGGATATCAAAGAATGCCCAAAATAGTCTGGAAGCAATCAAGAAAAGATAGGTGGCACTTCTTTCACAAAGTGTCATTCTGGATAGAGTTGAAGAATGAATATTGATGAATTATTTTTGAACTAGGCAAGGAAGAGTTTGGACATATTTGGGGAATATATGACCCATAGAATTTATGAGAATTATTTGGGATTTTTTTGGAAGGCAGACATATAGGTTGCTTCACAACCTAGATTAGACAGGGTTATTCCTTTAATAGAAAAAGAAATATTCCCAAGAAAAAGAATTTGGGGTTGGACCAAAATGGAAATGACATGATCTTGGGAGAGATTGAGAACGATGAACCACTTGAGAGAAGAAAGAATGAAGATCTCCAGGGTTTCAAGTCCACAGAACTGCTCCAAAAAGAAAAATCAGGGCAAAAACCGAATAAATCAAAAGAAAAAGAAAGGGCCAAAAATGAGGGTGTTACATACATACATGATTGATAAGATACCAATCGAGAGGATACCAAGTGAAGAAAAGATACCAAATTAATAAATCATCACTTGAAGGATACCAAAGAAAAGATACATCAAGGAATGAGATATCCATTGATACGCACTAAATGAAATATACCAAACTCCCAAAAGACATGAAGGTTTCAAACAAACCAAACCCTCTACAAAGTTTCATGACGACACTAAGTACCAAAAAGAAACGGCTTGCCTTCCACTAACACACACTTGATAAGGATCACATGATAAGTGTTCTAAAGAAAATAGGATAGCTCTGCCAAGAGTTGTGCATTATAGTGAATTTGCATTTGAATACAAAATGCACTGGATGGATCACCACTTTCACTATATCTAAAAAAACACAAGACAAGATCAAGAAATTAAAAAGATCCACAAGTGGCACGGAGGACAAAGGGAGTTGACACATTCCTTGGCAAGAAATAAGGCAATTAAAGCAAAGGCCAATGAAAATATTATTAACAATTTCTTCCACATAAATGAGTACCAATTGTCAAGAGACAAGAATTATATGGATATAATTCCCGGTGGTAGGTAACAAATAAATCCAACATCATCTTCACACAAAGCACATAAGCTAATTGCAACTTGTAGAACTAACATGCCACCTAGGAACAAGATAATTTACAATATCAATTCTAAGTGACAATACCTCAAATGTAAGCATTTTTTAGGCTTGTAAGATACACAAAGCATATTACTCCCCCATAATGTGATACCAATGAGAACTTAACAAGAGGCAAATAAAAAGCAACAAGAGATAATTAATGGACCATTTAGAATTTGAGTTTCTCATGAGAAGACATACCACACAGAGACTAGATAATCTTGTAATATCAATACTAGTTGGTATTCCTCATGTACACACATTTGTAAGATCGTGAAGTGCACAAGGTACATCACTCCCCCAAAATGGGGTGTTCCATTAATCTCTCACAAGAGCCAACTAAGGTACAAACAAGATGCCAAAAGGCTCAACACAAGACTCACATGTACATGATGTGCAAACTAACATACACATACTCGATTAATCAAGATAAGCAAATATGACATCCCCAGATTATTAAACACTAATTATGCTAATTAACCTGCCATGCCATCATGATTAATAAAGCCTAATTGTAATTATGGAATGATCCAACTTCAAACTCAAAATTCAAATGTAAGCCAAATAATTACATCTTCAAACAAGGAAACTAAATAGTTCATAATTTTGCAAATAATGCCTAAATAATTATTTTAAGGAAAACAACATCACATAAATTCCCAAAATGCCCCTGGAGAACAACAACAACTAATAGGAGTATTTCTAGATAAAAAATATTTAAGCTTTTCAAAATAATCTAAAAACTTGTGGATGGTCTCAAAACATTGTGCTTGAGTTATGTGCTAAGTTCCATTCATAACAAAAATCATTTGGTACTAAATTAGAATACAAAACATGAAATAAATAAGAAATAGAAAAGAATAAGAGAAAATGGCTAAAGCCTACCATGTCATTGGGCCTAAGTGGGCTACAGTGCAGCCTGGCCTAGGCCAGCTAGCCTTTCGTCCACCTCCCGCCTGGGTTGAGGCCGAAGCCATGGCGTGGCGTGCGCGCGGTCGCTGTTCGAAATATGCCCTAGAGGCAATAATAAAGTAGTTTTTATTATATTTCCTTGTTCATGATAATCGTTTATTATTCATGATATAATTATATTGACCGGAAACTCAAATACATGTGTGGATACATAGACAACAACATGTCCCTAGTAAGCCTCTACCGGACTAGCTCGTTGATCAAAGATGGCTAAGGTTTCCTAGTCATAGTCATGACTCATGAGTTGTCATTTGATGACGGGATCACATCATTAGGAGAATGATGTGATGGACAAGACCCAAACTATAAATGTAGCATATGATCGTGTCAAGTTTATTGCTATCGTTTTCTGCATGTTAAGTATATGTTCCTATGACCATGAGATCATGCAACTCATTGACACCGGAGGAGTACCTTGTGTGTACCAAATGTCGCAACATAACTGGGTGACTATAAAGGTGCTCTACAGGTATCTCCAAGGGTGTCTGTTGAGTTGGCATGGATCAAGACTAGGATTTGTCACTTTGTACGATGGAGAGGTATCTTAGGGCCCACTCGGTAATATAGCATCACAATGAGCTTGCAAGCAATGTGAATAAAGCGTTAGCCACGGGATCTTGTATTACGAAATGAGTAAAGAGACTTGCCGATAATGACATTGAACTAGGTATGGTGATACCGCCGATCGAATCTCGGGAAAGTGACATACCAATAGATAATGGGAACTACATATGAGATTAGCTGAATCCTTGACATCGAAGATTCGACCAATAAAGATCTTCGTAGAATATATAGGAACCAATATGGGCATCCAGGTCCCGCTATTGGTTATCGACCGTAGAGGTGTCTCAATCATGTCTGCATAGTTCTCGAACCCACAGGGTCTACACACATAACGTTTGGTGATGATATAAGTATAGTTGAGTTGAGTTGTTAAGGTGGTTACCGAAGGTTGTTTGGAGTCCCAGATGAGATCCCGGACATGACGAGGGACTCCAGAAGGGTCTGGAGGTGAAGATTAATATATAGGATGAAGGGAATCGGAGTCCAGAAGTGTTCCAGGGCATCGGGTTATGGCCAGCATGACCGAAAGTGGTTTCGGGGGCCCCCGACAAGTGTTGGGAGCCTCATGGGCCAAGGGGAGGGGGCACACCAGCCCACTGGGGGGTTGTGCACCCCCCTCACCCCACCTCACATAACCAGAGGAGGTGGGGCGCCCCCTAGGGCTGCCTCCACCTGGCTTGGGGGCCAAGGCACCTAGTTGAGGCGCCCAAAACCCATCTAGGGTTCCCCTTGTGGCCGCCGGCCCCCCTAGGGAAACCCTATGGCACCCCCTCCCCCCTTGCCCCTATATATAGAGAGGTAGGCAGAAGGCAGCCGCACCCATCTATGCAACGGTGCTGCCCTCCCTCTCCCTCGTAGCCCTCTTCCTCTTCGTTGTGCTTAGCGATGCTCTGCCAAGATTTCTCCACCGCCACCGCCACCATGTCGCCGTGTTGCCGGAGTACTCAAGCTACTACTTCACCATCACTCGCTGGATCGAGAAGGTAAAGGCGTCACCAAGCCGTACGTGTGTTGAACGCAGAGGTGTCGTCCGTTCGACACTAGATCCGGAGTTTGCGGGATGGATCGTGATTGGATCACGAAGATGTTCGACTACATCAACCTTGTTTCTTAACGCTTCTGCTTAGTGATCTACAAGGGTATGTGGATGCAATCTCTCCTCTCATAGATGTTCATCTCCTACATTGATCTTGGTGAGCGTAGGAAATTTTTTGTTTCCCATGCAACGTTCCCCAACAGCCGCACGAGCGCGGATCGCCACGCGTCGAGCATCCACTGCCTCCCCGCAACGGATAAGGAACCCCATGACACCTAGGACGAACCCTAGCATCCATTCGCTCCCTTCTCGCGCCGCTCTTCGCACACGCGCGCATAGATGACGTTGTCGTCGCCTCTTCATTGCAGATTTCGTAGCCCGAAGCACCCCATGCCCCCCATTGATGTCCAAGATCTCCGCTGCATCCTTCTTCTTTGACTACACATCCGGATCAAAGCCGAGGAGCAACACCGATGATGTGTACGTCTTCTTCCTCCGTCTGCGGCCACTGTTTGTCTTCACCGATTCATCGGCTCTTGTGCATTCCCAACCCCTACGAACCATCCATGTGCTCCTATGTGAGCTTTCCTCTGGTTCTCCCCTCTCTCTTAGTTCGATTGCTCCACCTAGCAATCGTCCCCGTGAGCTTCGGCTCCGCTGTCCACCATGGTCGAGGATGCACGTCACTATCATGCACCCTAGTGCCCCAATTCGACCACTTCGAGCCCGTGCAGTCGAGTTCGTCGGGACGAAACCACCACCGCCGCTCGGCTGTCGCCATAGCCATCACTCTGGTTAACCCTTGCACGCGCTCATATGGCCGTTCACTGCCTCTCCCCTCCCTCATCACGTAGGGCCTCTCGGCCTACCAAATGGTCACCGGAGGGAGCCGCCCGTGCCGCTGTTGCGTTCTGTCTTTGGCAGCGCGCGCGTTGTGGGCTGTAACCACCAGCCACATTAGTCTAGGATTAGAGCTAATGTTAGTTCACTACTAATTAGCCACTGACATGTGGGTCCCACATCCTATAGCAATTATTTCAACTCTAATATAATAATGCCTTGTGCCACTAACTATAGGGCCCCACTGTTTAATTATATTTAGTTAACCACTTAAATGAACCAGAGTCACTTACATGTGGGTCCCATTGACCCTGTTGACCAGTCAACATTGACTAGTCAATTGTTGTTGTCCCTGCTGACTGGACCACCCCTGGCCCCACTGTAAGTCACACATACACATTGTTGTGTACACTTCTATGTGCATTTAGCAATTTCCCCCATTTTATATTTTGAATTAAATAAGCACATAAATTCCAGAAATTCATATAAACTTTGTAAATTCATGGGAAATAATCTGTAACTCAAATGGAAATAATTTATATACGAAAAACTATCAGAAAAATATGAAGAGTCTGAATATACCATCCACATATCTGTAAGAGACCTCTAACATAATGAACCAGGACATTTTACATGAGGATCATCTAACTAAAAAAGACATGGAGCTAGGAAAACATTGCCATATGTTTTCCTCTTCTTTTAAATTGTTGGGGATGCATTAAGGCATATCACCATCACATTTTTCCATGACATGCATTGTGTTGCATTTGATTGCTTCGTTATTTATCTATTTCCCCCTCTCCTCTATTCTTTAGGTAGACTCGATTGTCGCTGCCTCCGAGTACGACTACGTCGACGACAACTCGTCGTTCTCAGCAGAGCTTCCACGCAAGCAAACCCCCCTTGATCATTCCAATATCGCCTATTCTTTCCCTCCACTTCTTTCATTATAGTGTTACTATTACTGCCATGCCGGATGATCCTATACTGATGCATAGCCTGTCCTTGCTATTGTTGTTGATACTTTTACTTGTTATCCTATATGCTTAGTATAGGTATGCTAGTATTTCATCAGTGGCCCTACATACTTGTCCGTTTGCCATGCTATAATATCGGGCCGTGATCCATTTACCTGACACTGCCATTGGCATATAACACAACAGTCGCCGTGCGGGGTAATGGCTTATTGGGCCCTTAGCATCGTACGATTCTTACAAAAGCTACCCAGATATCACAGTTCAGAGAGGCGGGCTGATTATTGGGGTGGGCGGAAGTCCTGATAAAGAGGTGGGCCTAGTCCCTGGCCAGTCTCGCAACATGTAGGAGTGCTTAGGGAGGTCGGTCTATGAACCCTTCACGCTTAGGATTTAGACGGTGTGTTGACCTCTTTGGGAAGCCTAGGTTGGACTATGGCGTGTTGATCACCCGAGGCCTAGCATTACCCAGAAAAGTGTGTCCGGCCAGAGGTAATCGAGTGTGTCGGGTAATGTGGTGCATCCCTGCAGGGAAGTTTATTAATGTCTACTATGCAACCTTCTTCTTGTAGACTCGTGTTGGGCCTCCAAGCGCAGAGTTCTTTAGGACAGTAGCAAATTTCCCTCAAGTGGATGACCTAAGGTTTATCAATCTGTGGGTGGCGTAGGATGAAGATGGTATCTCTCAAACAACCTTGCAACCAAATAACAAAGAGTCTCTTGTGTACCCAACACACCCAGGACAATGGTAAATTGTATAGGTGCACTAGTTTGGCGAAAAGATGGTAATACAAGCATAATATCAATAGTAGATATAGGTTTTTGTAATCTCAAATTATAAAAAACAGCAAGGTAACAAGTAACAAAAGTGAGCGAAAAACGGTATTGCAATGCTTGGAAATAAGGCCTAGGGTTCATACTTTCACTAGTGCAAGTTCTCTCAGCAATGATAACATAATTAGATCATATAAGAATCCCTCAACGTGCAACAAAGAGTCACTCCAAAGTCACTAATAGCAGAGAAGAAACGAAGAGATTATTGTAGGGTATGAAACCACCACAAAGTTATTCTTTCTAATCGATCTATTGGGCTATTCCTATAAGTGTCACAAACAGCCCTAGAGTTCGTACTAAAATAACACCTTAAGACACACATCAACCAAAACCCTAATGTCACCTAGATACTCCAATGTCACCAAAAGTATCCGCCGGTTTGAGTACACGATATGCATCACACAATCTCATATTCATCTATTCAAACCAACACAAAAAACTTCAAAGAGTGCCCCAAAGTTTCTACCCGGAGAGTCAAGACGAAAACGTGTGCCAACCCCTATGCATAAGTTCACAAGGTCATAGAACCCACAAGTTGATCACCAAAACATACATCAAGTGGACATGTGAATATCCTATTGTCACCATAGATAAGCACATGCAAGACATACATCAAGTGTTCTCAAATCCTTGAAGACTCAATTTGATAAGGTAACTTCAAAGGGAAAACTCAATCCATTACAAGAAGGTAGAGGGGGAGAAGCATCATAAGATCTAACTATAATAACAAATCTCGCAGGACATCAAGATCGTGCCAAATAAAGAAGACAAGAGAGAGAGGGAGAGAGAGAGAGAGAGAGATAGAGAGAGATCAAACACATAGCTACTGGTACATACCCTCAGCCCCGAGGGTGAATTACTTCCTCCTCGTCATGGAGAGCGCCTGAATGATGAAGATGGCCACCGGTGAGGATTCCCCCTTCCGATAGGGTGCCGAAATAGGGTCCCGATTGGTTTTTGGTGGCTACAAAGGCTTGCGACAGCGGAACTCCCGATCTAGGTTCCTTTCTAGGGGTTTTTGGATTTATAGGAATTTTTTGTGTCGGTTTCAAGTCAGGGGGGTTCTACGAGTCAGCTACAAGGCAGGGGGCGTGCCCTCCACCCTTGTCATTGACTTGAGACTCTTTTGGCCCAACCCTTTTGTTTCGGGGGCTTCTTCTGGTCCATAAAAAGCCACCGTAAGTTTTCAGCTCATTTGGACTCCGTTTGATATTCCTTTTCTGTGAAACTCAAAAACAAGGAAAAAAAGAAAATGGCACTAGGCTCTAGGATAATAGGTTAGTCTCAAAATAATATAAAATAGCATATAAATGCATATAAAACATCCAAGATGGATAATATAATAGCATGGAACAATAAAAAATTATAGATATGTTGGAGACATATCAAGCATCCCCAAGCTTAATTCCTGCTCATCATCCAGTAGGTAAATGATAAAAAACAGAATTTTTGATGTGGAATGCTACCTAACATATTAATCCATGTAATTTTCTTCATTGTGGCATGAATGTTCAGATCCATAAGATTCAAAACAAAAGTTTAATATTGAAATAAAAACGACAATACTTCAAGCATACTAACAAAGCAATCATGTCTTCTCAAAATAACATGGCCAAAGAAAGTTATCCCTACAAAATCATATGGTCTGGCTATGCTCCATCTTCATCACACAAAATATTCAAATAATGCACAACCCCGGTGACAAGCCAAGCAATTGTTTCATACTTTTGATGTCCTCAAACATTTTCAACTTTCACACAATACATGAGCGTGAGCCATGGACATAGCACTATAGGTGGAATAGAATATGGTGGTTGTGGAGAAGACAAAAAGAAGAAGATAGTCTCGCATCAACTAGGCATATCAACGGGCTATGGAGATGACCATCAATAGATATCAATGTGAGTGAGTAGGGATTGCCATGCAACGGATGCACTAGAGCTATAAGTTTATGATAGCTCAAAAAGAAATTAAGTGGGTGTGCATCCAACCCGCTTGCTCATGAAGACCTAGGGCAATTTGAGGAAGCCCATCATTGGAATATACAAGCCAAGTTCTATAATGAAAAATTCCCACTACTATATGAAAGTGACAACATAGGAGACTCTCTATCATGAAGATCATGGTGCTACTTTGAAGCACATGTGTGGAAAAAGGATAGTAACATTGTCCCTTCTCTTTTTGTTTTTTGTTTTGGGCCTTCTCTCATTTTTTGTCTCTTTTTTTTCCGGAGTCTCATCCCGACTTGTGGGGGAATCATAGTCTCCATCATTGTTTCCTCACTGCGATAATGCTCTATTAATGAAGATCATCACACTTTTATTTACTAACAACTCAAGAATTACAACTCGATACTTAGAACAAAATATGACTCTATATGAATGCCTCCGGCGGTGTACCGGGACATGCAATGACGCAAGAGTGACATGTATGAAAATTATGAACGGTGGCTTTGCCACAAGTACTATGTCAACTAGATGATCATGCAAAGCAATATGACAATGATGAAGCGTGTCATAATAAACGGAAAGGTGGAAAGTTGCATGGCAATATATCTTGGAATGGCTATGGAAATGCCATAATAGGTAGGTATGGTGGCTGTTTTGAGGAAGGTATATGGTGGGTGTAGGGTACCGGCGAAAGTTGCGTGGTGCTAGAGAGGCTACCAATGGTGGAAGGGTGAGAGTGCGTATAATCCACAGACTCAACATTAGTCATAAAGACCTCCCATACTTATTGCAAAAATCTATTAGCTATCAAAACGAAGTACTACGTGCATGCTCCTAGGAGAATAGACTGGTAGGAAAAGACCATCGCTCGTCCCCGACTGCCACTCATAAGAAAGACAATAAATAAATAAATCATGCTCCGACTTCATTACATAACGGTTCACCATACGTGCATGCTACGGGAATCACAAACTTCAACACACGTATTTCTACAATCCACAATTACTCACTAGCATGACTCTAATATCACCATCTTTATATCTCAAAACAATCATAAGGAATCAAACTTCCCTTAGTATTCAATGCACTTTATATGAATTTTTTTATTATATCCCTCTTGGATGCCCATCATACTAGGACTAAATTCATAACCAAAGCAAATTACCATGCTGTTTAAGACTCTAAAAATAATATAAGTGAAGCATGAGAGTTCATCAATTTCTTCAAAATAAAACCACCGCCGTGCTCTAAAAAGATATAAGTGAAGCACTAGAGCAAATGATAAAATACTCCAAAAGATAAAAGTGAAGATCAATGAGTAGTCGAATAATTATGTGACTATGTGAAGACTCTCTAACATTTAAGAATTTTAGATCTTAATGTTTTATTCAAACAGCAAGCAAAACAAAATACAATGAAATGACATTGCAAGGATAGCACATATCATGTGAAGAAGCAAAAACTTACACTCAACCAAAACTGACCAATAGTTGTTGAAGAAGAAAGGTGGGATGCCAACCGGGGCATACCCGAGCTTAGATGCTTGAGACTTCTTGAAATATTAATTAGGGATGCCTTGGGCATCCCCAAGCTTGTGCTTTTGTGTCTCCTTAATTCCTTTTATATCACGGTTTCCCTAAATCTTAAAAACTTCATCCACACAAAACTCAACAAGAACTCGTGAGATAAGTTAGTATAAATCAACACAATAACCTTATCATTCTCTACTGTAGCAAATCACTAAAATTATTATTTGATATTGCCTACTAAATGCCTTTGCATATTTAATGTTTTCAAAACAAACAACAAACTTTATGTTTTCAAACCAATATTCAAAACAAACAATAAACTTTATGTTTTCAAAACAGCAACGAATAGATTTGTAAAATAAGCATGGTAAAGGCTATACTTGACCTTTTTAAAACTAAAAGACATAAAACATGTCGTTGAATAGCAGCAAGCAAATATAAATAAAAGAAAATGACGCTCCAAGCAAAACAAATATCATGCGGTGAATAAAAATATAGCCTCAAGTAAGGTTACCGATGAATGAAGACGAAAGAGGGGATGCCTTCCAGGGCAACCCCAAGCTTAGTTGCTTAGTTGTCCTTGAATATTACCTTGGGGTGCCTTGGAATCCTCAAGCTTATACTCTTGACACTCTTTTTCCTTAGTCCATCGAAACTTCACCCAAAACTTGAAAACTTCAAAACACAAAACTCAACAGAAAATCTTATGAGATCCGTTAGTATAAGAAAATAAATCACCACTTAGATACTGTTGTGAACTCATTCTAAATTCAAATTGGTGTTATATCCACTGTATCCCAACTTCTCCATGGTTCATACCCTCCGATACTACTCATAGATTCATCAAAATAAGCAAACAACACATAGAAAACAGAATATGTTTTAAACAGAATAGTCTGTGGTAATCTAGAAACTTTCCATACCTCTGTAACTCCAAATATTCTGAAATACTAGGAAAACGTAGAAAATTTGTATATCAATCTTGTGTAAAAAATTCAGATCAAAAGCACGTTCCATTGAATTTTCAAAATTCATGTACTGGGAGCAAAAGTTTCTGTTTTTGCACAGAATCAAGTCAACTATCATCCACACTATCCCAAAGGCTTTACTTGGCACTTTTTTGAAACAAAAGCTATAAAACATGATTAATATAGTATCTTAATCATGTGAACACATAAAAATAGTAGGTAATGGTGTTTGGTTGTCTCCCAACAAGTGATTTTCTTTAATGCCTTTAGCTAGGCATGATGATTTTAGTGATGCTTACATGAAAGATAAGAATTGAAGCACAAAGAGAGCATCATGAAGCATATGACTAGCACATTTAAGTCTAACCCACTTCCTATGCATAGGGATTTTGTGAGCAAACAACTTATGGGAACAAGAATCAACTAGCATAGGAAGGCAAAACAAGCATAACTTCGAGATTTTCAACACATAGAGAGGAAACTTGATATTATTGCAATTCCTACAAGCATATAGTCCTCCCTCGTAATAATTTTCAGTAGCATCATGAATGAATTCAAAAATATAACCATCACATAAAGCATTCTTTTCATGATTCATAAGCATAGAAATTTACTACTCTCCACATAAGCAAATTTATTCTCATGAATAGTAGTGGGAGCAAACTCAACAAAATAACTATCATGTGAGGCATGATCCAATTGAAAATTAAAATCATGATGACAAGTTGCATGGTTATCATTATTCTTTATAGCATACATGTCATCACAATAATCATCATAGATAATAACTTTGTTCTCATAATCAATTGGAACCTCTTCCAAAATAGTGGATTCATCACTAAATAAAGTCATGACCTCTCCAAATCCACTCCATCATTATCACAATAAGATTCAACACCCTCCAAAATAGTGGGAGCATTACTTCATAAAGTTGACACTCTTCCAAACCCACTTTCATCAAGATAATCATCATAAATAGGAGGCATGCTTTCATCATAACAAATATTCTCATCAAAACTTGGGTGACTAAAAATATCATATTCATCAAACATAGCATCCCCAAGCTTGTAGCTTTGTATATCATTAGCATCACGAATATTCAAAGAATCCATACTAATAACATTGCAATCATGCTCATGTTCAAAACCAATATTCAAACCAATAAAATTAGCTTTCTTGCGCCAAAAGAAGAGCGTCAACCGCCTTACGGGTGGACCACAAGGGTCAGGGGCGCGCCTAGGGGGGGGGGGGTAGGGCGCGCCCCCTACCTCGTGACCACCCTGGACACTGTTTCGCGTTGATTGCACTTCCCAAAAATCATAAATATTCCAAAAAAAATCTCCTCCGTTTTTATCCCGTTTGGACTCTGTTTGATATTGGGTTTCTGCGAAACAAAAAACTTGCAACAGACAGAAACTGGCACTGGGCACTGGATCAATATGTTAGTCCCAAAAATAATATAAAAAGTTGCCAAAAAGTATATGAAAGTGAATAATATTGGCATTGGAACAATCAAAAATTATAGATACGACGGAGACGTATCAGCATCCCCAAGCTTAATTCCTGCTCATCCTCGAGTAGGTAAATGACAAAAAAGATAATTTTTGATGTGGAATGCTACCTAACATAATCTTGATCATATGACTAATCATGGCATGAATATTAAGACATGAGTGACTCAAAGCAATAGTCTATCATTTGACATAAAAAACGATAATACTTCGAGCATACCAATAAAGCAATCATGTCTTTTCAAAACAACAAGGTCAAAGCAAGCTTATCCCTACAAAATCATACAGTTTGGCCATGCTTCATCTTCGTCACACAAAATGCTCCCATCATGCACAACCCCGATGACGAGCCGAGCAATTGGTTCATACTTTAATAATCTCAAACTTTTTCAACTTTCACGCAATACATGAGCATGAGCCATGGACATAGCACTATAGGTGGAATAGAATGGTGGTTGTGGAGAAGATAAAAAGGAGAAGATAGTCTCACATCAACTAGGCGTACCAACGGGCTATGGAGATGCCTATCAATAGATATCAATGTGAGTGAGTAGGGTTTGCCATGCAATGGATGCACTAGAGCTATAAGTATATGAAAGCTCGACAAAGGAAACTAAGTGGGTGTGCATCCAACTTGCTTGCTCACGAAGACCTAGGGCACTTTTGAGGAAGCCCATCATTGGAATATACAAGCCAAGTTCTATAATGAAAAATTCCCACTAGTATATGAAAGTGACAACATATGAGACACTCTATCATGAAGATCATGGTGCTACATTGAAGCACAAGTGTGGAAAAAGGATAGTAGCATTGTCCCTTCTCTCTTTTTCTCTCATATATATATATATATATATATATATATATATATATATATATATATATATATTTATTTATTTATTTATTTGGGCCTTTTCTCTTTTTTTTATGGCCACTTTTTTTATTTCGTCCGGAGTCTCATCCTGGCTTATGGGGGAATCATAGTCTCCATCATACTTTCCTCACTGGGACAATGCTCTAATAATGATGATCATCACACTTTTATTTTTCTTACAACTCAGCAATTACAACTCGATACTTAGAACAAAATATGACTCTATATGAATGCCTCCGGCGGTGTACCGGGATATGCAATGAATCATGAGCGACATGTATGAAAATTATGAAGGTGGCCTTGCCACAAATATAATGTCAACTACATGTTCATGCAAAAAGCAATATGACAAAAGTAATGCATGTCATATGAACGGAACGGTGGAAAGTTGCATGGCAATATATCTTGGAATGGCTATGGAAATGCCATGATAGGTAGGTATGGTGGCTGTTTTGAGGAAGGTATATGGTGGGTGTATGATACCGACGAAAAGTGCGCGGTATTAGAGAGGCTAGCAATGGTGGAAGGGTGAAAGTGCGTATAATCCATGGACTCAACATTAATCAAAAGAACTCATGCACTTATTGCAAAAATTTAGAAGTCATCAAAAACCAAAGCACTACACGCATGCTCATAGGGGGATAGATTGGTAGGAAAAGACCATCGCTCGTCCCCGACTGCCACTCATAAGGAAGACAATCAAAGAAACACCCCATGGTTCAAATTTGTCACACAACGGTTACCATACGTGCATGCTACAGGACTTGCAAACCTCAACACAAGTGTCTATAAAATCCACAACCACCCACTAGCATGACTCTAATATCACCATCTTTATATTGCAAAACTATTGCAAGGTATCAAACACATCATATTCAGCGATCTACAAGTTCTATGTAGGATTTTATGACTAACCATGTGAATGACCAATTCCTGTCATCTCTCTAAATTGATATAAGTGAAGCAAGAGAGTTTAATTCTTTCTACAAAAGATATGCCCACGCTCTAACAAGTATAAGTGAAGCAAAAGAGCATTCTACAAATGGCGGTTTTCTATGTAAAGAGAAACAGGCAATCCAACTTCAAATGATATAAGTGAAGCACATGAAGCATTCTATAAAGCCACACTCAAAAGATTTAAGTGAAGTGCAATGAGCATTATATAAATCAACCAAGGACTATCTCATACCAGCATGGTGCATAAAAGAAAAATAAAACCTAATTGCAAAAGACGCTCCAAGACTTGCACATAATGCATGAACGAAACGAATGCAAAACATACCGATACTTGTTGAAGAAAGAGGGGATGCCTCCCCAGCATCCCCAAGCTTAGACGCTTGAGTCTCCTTGAATATTTACTTGGGGTGCCTCGGGCATCCCCAAGCTTGAGCTCTTGCCTCTATTCCTTCTTCACACATCAAAACATCCCCAATTAGACACTACATCCACACAAAACTTCAACAGAAAACTCGGTAAGATCCGTTAGTATAATAAAGCAAATCACCACTCTAAGTACTGTTGCAAACCAATCCATATTTTGTTTTTGCATTGTGTCTACTGTAATATAACTTTTTCATGGCTTAATCCACTGATATTAATTGATATATTCATCAAAACAAGCAAACTATGCATCAAAAACAGAATATGTCAAAAACAGAACGGTCTGTAGCAATCTGAACATCCACCATACTTATGGTACCCCAAAAATTCTACCAAAATTAGGAAAAATAAAAAAGTTGTATATAAAGACAGTGCAAAAGCAATCAGAACCAATTGACGTTCCAGATAAAAATGTAAAATCTCGCACTATAGCTAAAGTTTCTATCCTACACCGTATAAACAAACAAGCATCGTAAACATCCTAAAGGCAAACCTTAGCACAATATTTTTATAATACAATGGAATTGTACAAGGGGATAATTATTTTTATTGAAGAGTTTCTGTAATTAAGATTCACAAAGTTCCCATGGGCATGAACAAAGTTCAAGGACATCCCCCACTTTCACAATGCTCGTCTCTCTCACTTTCACTTCTCTTTTTGAAAAGTTTTTAGGTTCCCCTCTTTATTTTGTTGTTTTTAAACTATATGAAAGCACTCAACAGAAATAAATGACTCTTAAATGACTCTCTAAAACTTCCGGGTTGTCTCCCTGGCAGCGCTTTCTTTAAAGCTATTAAGCTAGGCATATAGTGCTCAATTAATGGATCCACCCGGATCCCAAGGTATATCAAAGCCAATTTTAGTTAACAATGATTTGTAATTTAGTATTTAGCACAAAGTAACATATATCATGCAACAACGAAGTCTAACTCTCTTCCTATGCATCGGCATGTCATAAAAGAACAATTCATGCACACCAATTAAAGGCCAATGCATAGTATAAGCAGTTTCTTGCAATTTCATAGTATGGGAAACATAGAGAGGTGGAGATAGAGTTCCTCTCTCATAATAATTGCAAGTAGGAGCAGCAAGCACATGCATATTATATTTATCAAAATCATCATGTGCAATGGTAAAAGGCAACCCATCAATATAATCCTTAATAAGCACAAACTTCTCCGATAAAGTGTAGTAGGGAGAATTCAAAAGGATAATAGGACTATCATGTGTGGGTGCAATAGCAACAATTTCATGTTTAACATAAGGAACTATAGCAAGTTCATCTCCATAAGCACAATTTATATTGGCATCTTGGCCACAAGCATAGCAAGCATCATCAAAAGGGGATATTTCAAAAGAATCATAGGGATCATAACAATCATCATAGCAATCATTATTGCAATCATCCTTCGGTAAGCACGAAGGGGAATTAAACAATGTATGAGTTGAAGAGTTACTCTCATTAGAAGGTGGGCACGGGTGATCAATCCGCTCTTCATCCTTTTGTTCTTCGCTCTCCTCATCATCTTTTTCATCCAATGAGCTCACAATTTCATCAATTTCTTCTTCCATAGCTTCCTGCAAAATATTAGTCCCTTCTTGGACAGCGGAAACTTCCTTAATAAATTGTTTAACATAGGCATTAGAAGCATAATTCTCATAGCAATATTCAAGTATGGCAAAATTTTCAGATTTGTAAAGAGTAGTATCATACTTTTCAATCAAAGTAGCAATTTCAAAAGCACCCTTAAAAGCAACAAATTCTTCAATTTGTTGAACATCATAGTAACTATAAACACCCTTAGCATAGGAAGATAAGATCCCATTATCAATAAACTCACATTGGTAGGGAAGGTGTTTTTTAGGGTTTTCAGAACAACAAGTAAAATCATATTCCCAACATAAATTCCAAGCATAGCATTGTAAACGTTGAATTTGACCCCATAATAGTTTCCCTTTTTCAGATATATGGTGTCGCACATAACAAGCATGCTCATCTAAAGATTTGCCCTCAACTAAGCTAGTTGGGGTTTCAGCACGAGCACATAGGGATTGAAGATGATCCAAGTAATAAGCTTCAGCAGTGTGATAGATTTTGAGTGGTTCTTCAACCATTGGTTCAACAGGTACAACTTTTTTTTTGGTATTTTGCATTTCCTACCCATGACTAAAGATAGAAAACAACTAAGGATAGCAAATAAAAATTACTTATTGATAAAGCAAACAAGCACACACGAGAATATTCACCCCACGCTATGACTCCCCGGCAATGGCGCCAGAAAAAGGTCTTGATAACCCACAAGTATAGGGGACAGTTGTAGCCTCTTTCGATAAGTAAGAGTGTCGACCCAACGAGGAGCTAAAGGTAGAATAAATATTCCATCAAGTTCTATCGACCATCGATACAACTCTACGCACGCTTGACGTTCGCTTTACCTAGAACAAGTATGAAACTAGAAGTACTTTGTAGGTGTGAAAGGCTAGGTTTGCAAGACAATAAAGAGAAAGTAAATATAAACTAGGTGTTGTTTAGATAAAGATGCAAATAAAGTAAATATAGCGAGTGTGGAAAAGTGGTGGTAGGAGTTGTGAAATTGCCCCCAAGCAATTGACTATGTTACTAGACCGATAGCAAGTTTTATGTGGGAGAGGCATAAGCTAACATACTTTCTCTACTTGGATCATATGCACTTATGATTGGAACTCTAGCAAGCATCCACAACTACTAAAGATTCATTAAGGTAAAACCCAACCATAGCATTAAAGCATCAAGTCCCCTTTTATCCCATACGCAACAATCCCCTTACTCGGGTTTGTGTTTCAGCCACTCACGCAACCCACTATAAGTGAATCATGAACGTATTGCAACACCCTACAACGGGAATCCCTCATGCTTGCGTGACACGGAGGGCACAATAGGACAGCAACATAACCACAAGCAAATTAAATCAATCATAGCAATTCATCAACCACCAATAGGACAACGAAAATCTACTCAGACATCATAGGATGGCAACACATCATTGGATAATAATATGAAGCATAAAGCACCATGTTCAAGTAGAGGGTACAGCAGGTTGCGGGAGTGTGGACCGCTGGATATAGAAGGGGGAAGGTGATGGAGATGTTGGTGAAGTTGACGGCAGTGTTGGTGAAGATCGCGGTGATGATGATGGCCCCCGGCAGCGCTCCGGCGCCACCAGAAGAAAGGGAAGAGAGGGCCCCTTCTTCTTCTTCTTCCTTGACCTCCTCCCTAGATGGGAGAAGGGTTTCTCCTATGGTCCTTGGCTCCCGTGGCTTGGGAGGGGCGAGAGCCCCTCCAAGATTGGATCTATCTCTCTGTTTCTGCGTTCCCTGATTCTACCCCTTCACCGTTTCCTTTATATCTGGAGATCCGTAACTCCGATTGGGGTGAATCTTTCGCCCAGATCTTTCTCATAAAATTAGCTTTCTTGCGCCAAAATAAGAGCGTCAACCGCCTTATGGGTGGACCACGAGGGCCAGGGGCGCGCCTGGGGGGGGGGGGGTAGGGCGCGCCCCTACCTCGTGACCACCCCAGACACCGTTTCGTGTTGATTTCACTTCCCAAAAATCATAAATATTCCAAAAAAATCTCCGTCCGTTTTTATCCCGTTTGGACTCCATTTGATATTGGGTTTCTGCGAAACAAAAAACATGCAACAGACAGAAACTGGCACTGGGCACTGGATCAATATGTTAGTCCCAAAAATAATATAAAAAGTTGCCAAAAAGTATATGAAAGTGAATAATATTGGCATGGAACAATCAAAAATTATAGATACGACAGAGACGTATCACGTCTCCGCCGCTCGTGCCGGTGCTGAGATGGCGCTTCGGTTCACGCTATCTTGCCATCCGGACCTTCAGCTGGACGCGCTGATGGGCCAGCGGGCCGGCTCGAAGCAGTTGCTGCAGGAGCAAGCTGGCTGGATTGCCTCCTGGGCCAGCTACATCGCCGAGTTCGCCTTCCATGACGAGTTCCATCCGGAGCAGACAGAAGACGGCAGGGTCGTGGACAGCGACGACTTCGGCTTGCTTCTCCATGATCTGCAGCGGAGCTCGGACTAGACGGGTGCTTACCGCGACACGGATGCCGAGGAGGACACGGGTGCCTCACTGGACCCGGAGGCCGCCAGGGGAGGGCCGTCAATGTCGTGACGCGATGCTGGAGATGCCTGAGACACTTTGTAAAATTTGTTAAGTAGCAGGTCCACCCACCCACTTGGGGTTTTAGGGTGTAGTGAACTCTGGCCGTGGGCCTTTTCTTAAATATTTGTGTGTAAATGTCATGAGTGCTTTTGCTCTCGCCTTCCGCTTTTTTGGACTGATTTCATGCGCTTTTCCTTTCTCAAAACCTCCCCCCGCGAGTCAGACGGCCGAGGCTCCGGTCCGCTGAAAGGAGTTTGATTATTTGAGAGGAGCGCGCAGGACTTGGGTCCTTCGAGACGTTGAGCGCGAGTGAAACACCCACTGGGCCGGCGGGCGGCAATCCGGCAAGGCCGGTTGGCGAGCAGTCGGTCGTGCGGCTGCTTATTTGGTAAGTGGCGGGCCGGGTTGATCGACCCGGCAGCCTTTGACTTAGTGTATGAAGCGTAAAGGAGCTTTGGCCCGTTGTGCTTGCCAGCCGACGGCCAAAGCTGGATCTGTGGCTTTAGGGCGAAGTGGCGGGCCATGGCATCCTAACTTTATCAGGAATCACCAAGTAAGGCGGCGGGGTGGAGATCGAGCCGGCCAGCCCCCGAGCCCCTGGGTCGAGCTAGTCGGACCGGTGGCCGGGTTCAGTGTGATAGTGATGCAGGAAAATAGGGACGCAAATAAATTGGTCAACAAAAGGCAGCCCCAAGTCTCGTTCGGGGACCCCATAGTTTCATGCGTTTACAAAAGGCGACGATACATACACTCGTGCGGCTAACTGTAAAACGGGCGGAGGAGTTCCGTGTTCCATGGCTGGGTCGTTTCTTCACCGGCAGTGTCCTTCTTGTGCTTCTTTGACTTGCGTGCGTCGATGAGGTAGTAGGCATTGCAGTCGCGCAAGGCCCTGCTCACGATGAATGGGCCCTCCCATGGAGGGGACAGCTTGTGCTGGCCTGCCTGCTCTTGGACGAGTCGGAGGACGAGGTCACCCTCGCGGAACGCGAGGGGCTTGATCTTCTTGCCGTGGTAGTGCCTTAGGCCTTGCTGGTAGATGGCCGAAGGACTGAGCGCCAGGAGGCGTGCCTCGTCGAGCAGGTCGACGCCATCTTCATGGGCTTCTCTGGCTTCGGCTTCGGTGTACATCACGACGCGCGGTGAGTCGAACTCGACGTCGGTCGGGATGACGGCATAGGCTCATAAACAAGGAATAACGGGGTGAACCCGGTCTACTGATTCGGCGTGGTGTGCAGACTCCAGAGAACGGCCGGCAACTCGTCAAGCGAGCTGCCGAGTGAGCGGATGAGTGGCTCGACGAGTCGTGGGTTGACGACAGACATGATGAGTCCATTGGCCCGCTCGACCTGCCCGTTGGACTGCGGATGTGCAACGGAGGCCAGGTCGAGGCGGATGCCGGAGACGGAGCAATATTGCTCCAGTGCACCCTTGGCGAAGTTGGTGCCGTTGTCGGTGATGATGCTGTTTGGCATGCCGTAGCGCACCGCTATGTGCTTGATGAACCGGATGGCTATCGGTCCGTCCAGTTTCTTGATTGGTCTTGCCCCGATATTCAGCGGCGTTGTTGGAGGCAGCGAAGTGGATCTGAAGCGCGTAGCGGAGCCGGTCGCCTTTCGGGGATGATAGTACGATGCCGACCCCCAGGCCGAGCCGCATCTTGGATCCGTCGAAATGCATGCGCCAATGCGTCGAGTCGGGAGGCGGCGGCAAGTACTGGGTCTCGGTCCAGTCGACGAGGAAGTCGGCCAGGGCTTGAGACTTGATCGTGGTGCAGGGCTCGTAGAGGATTGTGTGGCCGGCTAGCTGGATCGCCCACTTGGCGACCCGGCCAGAGGCGTCCCGGCACCCGATGATTTCTCTGATAGGCGACGTGCTGGCGACGGTGACGACGTGCTCTTGGAAGTACTGCTTCAACTTCTTAGCGGTGAGGTACACGCTGTAACACATCTTCTGGTAGTGCGGGTAGTTCTGCTTGGAGATGGAGAGCACCTCGCTCAGGTAGTAGACGGGGCACTGGACGGCTTGGATCTTGCCCTTCTCTGGTCGCTCAACCACCAGCACCGTGCTAACCGCCCGCGAGGTCGCGGCTATGTAGAGCAACAACGGCTCCTTGTCGATCGGCGCGGCTAGGACGGGTGCGGTGGAGAGCATGCGCTTGAGGTCTTGGAAGGCCTCATCTACCTTGTCGTTCCATTCGAACGGGCTCGTCTTCTTCATCCGCTGGTATAGGGGTAGCGCCCTCTCGCCCAGCCGGCTTAGAAACCGGCTGACCGAGGCCAAGCACCTGGTGAACTTCAAGATATCGCGCAACCGAGCCGGCTTGCTCATGTGCTCGATGGCCTTGATCTTCTCCGGGTTCGCCTCAATGCCGCGTTCCGAGACGAGGAAGCCGAGTAGCTTTCCGGCCGGGACGCCGAAGACGCACTTTTTCGGGTTAAGCTTGACCTTGTATTCGTTGAGGTTGGCGAATGTTTCCTTCAAATTGTCGAGGAGCGTGAGGTGCTGCTTGGTCTCCACCACGATGTGTCCACGAACACGTGGATATTGCGGCCGAGTTGCGGCAGCAGGCATTTCTGCATGCAGCATTGGAAGGTGGCGCCGGCATTCTTGAAGCCGAACGACATGGTGATGTAGCAATATGCCCCAAAGGGCGTGATGAAGGACGTCTTCAGGGCATCGGCCGGGTCCAGCTTGATCTGGTGGTAGCTGGAGTAGGCATCCAGGAAGGACAGGAGCTCGCACCCGGCGGTCGAGTCGATGACTTGGTCGATCCGTGGGAGAGCGAACGGATCCTTGGGACATGCCTTGTTGAGGCTGGTGTAGTCGATACACATGCGCCAAGTCTTGTTCTTCTTTAGGACGAGGACTGGGTTGGCCAACCACTCGGGGTGAAATACTTCCATTATGAAGCTAGCCGCCAAAAGCTTGGCGACCTCTTCACCAATGGTTCTTCTCTTCTCTTCGGAAAATCGCCGGAGGGGTTGACGGACAGGCTTGGCGTCCTCGCGGACGTGAAGTTTGTGCTCAGCGTACTTCCTCGGGATACCCGGCATGTCCTTGGGGGTCCATGCAAAGATATCCCAATTCTCACGGAGGAAGTCGACGAGCTCGCCTTCCTATTTGCTATCGAGGCGGGCGCCTACGACAACGTACTTGCTGCAGCTGGGGTCTTCCGGGGTGAGCTTCACTTTCTTGGTCTCCTTGGAGGGCTTGAAGGCAGCCTCGTCGGCCGGGTCCTTGACCGGGATTGATGCGGTCGAGGCTTCGCCTGCCATGGCGACGATCCGGTCGAGTTGGCGCCGCTCCTCGGCTACAACCAGCGACTCGGCCAACTTGGCACCGTCTCGGGCGCACTCCAAGGACTTGCGGTAATCGCCGGTGATGGTGATGAGGCCCTTGGGACCCGGCATCTTCATCTTCAGATACGCGTAGTGGGGAACCGCCATGAACTTGGCGAGCACGGGCCGGCCCAGCAGCGCATGATACGTGATGGATAGGTCCACCACCTTGAACTAGATTGGTTCGCGCCGAAAGTGGATGCTATCGCCGAACAGGACATCGAGCTGGACCTGGCCAATGGGAGAGCAGGAGAGGCCAGGCACGATGCCGTGGAAGATTGTCCGGGTCGGCTCCAGGTCCTCGACCTTGAGGCCAAGCTTGGTCATTGTGTCACGGTAGAGGATGTTGATGCTGTTGCCGCTATCGATGAGGATTCGGGAGAACTTGCACGTGCACCGCGCGATGATGGTTGGGTTGAGGACGAGGGCATAACCACCCGGATTCGGCATCAGCGCCGGGTGATCCTCCCGGGTCCAGGTGATCGGGTGATCCGACCAGTGCATGAACTCCGGCTTGGCTGGGACGACGGTGTTCACCTCCTGCCGAAGGAGGCGCTCGCTGCGCTTGTCATCGTCGAGGCTGGTGAAGACGACGTAGGCCGCGTTCTGGTCCGGGTAGGCGTCATTGCGCATCGTGCCGCCAGTGGGAGGCAGTGGTGGAGGCGGAGGCAGCTGTCCCGCGCCTGGAGCCGGAGCCGGAGGAGGTAGGACGTCGCCCCTCATGATGCGCTTGGTGATGGCGCACTGCCAAAGTGTGTGCATGGAGGGTCTTGTGCCGCTGTGGTGCTTGCATGGGGTGTTGAGCATCTCTTCGAAACTCATGGCGGGTTGCCATGCCATCTTGCCGGACTGCCGGCGCTTCGCCGCCGGGTCCACCGCGGGCTCGGCGGCCGCGGCGATCCGGTTGTCGTGATGCTGCGCCGGCTGGTCGGCCTTGCCCTTGTTGTTCTGGTGATGCTGCTATCGGCTGCTTTCGCTGGCCGTCTTCGGAGGAGGAACCGGATTTGCCTTGCCGGCTTCGTCCAGTGCCACCTGGATTTTCATGGCAGAGTCGGCGTTGGCATATTTATCCGCCGTTACCATGAGCGCGGCCATGGTGGCCGGCTCGGAGCGTAAGAGCTTGTGCTTGAGGAGGGTGCCATCTCGGCACGCGCTGACGAAGTATTGGATTGCTTGGACTTCATGGACGCCCTCGTAGCTGTTTCGGAGCTCGGTCCAGCATGCGAGGTACTCGCGAGCGGTCTCCATCGGCCCCTGCACGCACATGGTGAGCTGACTAGGGCGACCGGGTCGCTTGTTGGTCCCCGTGAAGTTGCGGACGAAGGCCTCCTTGAAATCGACCCACGCATTGATGCTGCCCATCAGCAGACTGTTCAACCACGTGCGGGCCGCCCCCTGGAGCATGAGCGGTGTGTAGCGCATGGCGAGACGGTGATTGGCACCGGTGATGCCAATGGCCGTGGTGTAGTCGGTGACCCAGTCTTCTGGCTTCATGGTCCCGTTGTACTTGGGGGTGTCGCGGGGAAGCATGGACCCTTTGGGGAAGGGCTCCTCCCGGATGCGTGGGCCGAAGCACGCCGGCCCGATAGTGCCGCTCTCCTCCACCTCCAGGGAGCGAGCGAGCTGATCGAGGCGGTGGCGAGCATCAGCGTCGTCGATGGCGCGCGGGCCGAGTCGACTGGCGGCCAGGCCCCGAGGGGCCGGGTCGGTCGGAGCCGGACACCGGCCATGCTGGTCGGGTCCGTGCTGGGTCTCCGGGGCGGGCTCGTCGCCTAGGACATCGGCGGCTGCGGCAGCTGGGTTGCGCCGAGTCCGGTCTTGGCCGGAGTGCGCCTCGCCGGGCGGCGAGGACGCCGGGTGCAGAAGTTCGCCGGGTCCGCCAAGGCGGGCGGAGCCAGATCCCGTTGGCTCGGTGAGCTGGTTGAGGTGATCCTGCTGGGTGTTGGCTGCGTTGAGGAGCTCACGCATCCACCCAATGCACTCCTGCAGCTCTTCACCCGTGAGCTGGTCCAGGCCGATCGCGGCTGCCTGGGTAGCGTGCATGTTCTTCACTGGGGTCTCGTAGACGGTTCGGACGGCGCCGAGGGCCCGGCCGATCGCTCCTTCCCGGGTACGCACATCGGCGACCCGGCTTGGCTCATCCACGGCGGGCGCGAATCCGTGGACGGCGTCGTGCTCTAGCTGAACGGCCTCCAGGAGATGCTTGGTGGTGGCGAGCGTCTCGGACAGGTCTTGGATCTGCTGGCGCCTTTCCTCGAGCTGAGATCGGGCCTCGGCGACGTTGGTGGCGTCGACGTCGGTGCCGCTGGGGATGCGGAGGCTCTGCATCGCGGCGCACAGCAGATCGGACGTCTTGGTCCGTTCCGTGGCGGCCCTGGCTTTCGCAGCCTTCCTCGTCTTGCTCAATGAGGAGGAGGCGCTATCGCCGGTGACGAAAACCTGCACATGGACGTCCATCGCCCCGGCGGCAATGCCACTGCCGAGGGAAAGGGGCGAGTCGGAGTAGTTGAGCACCTCGCTGGGGTACTCATCGGCTGCGAACGCATCGGAGATGCGCAGTGAGGCGAAGGAGGCGGAGAGCGCGCCGACGACGTCGTCCGCCAGCGCGATGGACTCGTCGGAGTAGGAGAAGCGCCCCGTCTGAAGCATGCTCCCGGCCAGCTCCTCGAGTCGCCCCACGGTGGGTGCCAACTGTCGTGGTGGGGGCACGGCAGATGCCAAGGGATGGCTAAAGAGAGGAGGAGGCTCGAGGGCACTGGTGGGCTCCAGAGGTGAGGTTGGTTTGAGCGGGCGTGGGACGCCGGACATACCCAGGTTCGGGGCTCTCCGGAGAGATAATACCCCTAGTCCTGCCGAGTGTAGTTGGATGATCGATAGTACAATGCCGCTCCTGGAGCTGTGTGCGGGGAGGAAGGAAGCTGGCCAAGGCTCGGGCTGCTCCTTCTCCCTAGTGTTGCTTTGGTGGCTAGTCCTATGCTTGCTTGCCTTTCTCTCTATGCATTATAGTCCATATGCCGTATCTCATCTGCCCCTATAGACGTGGGCTCCTGGGGGGTTTTATAGGCCAACCCCCAGGGTTACAATGGTAATACGCCGAGTCGGTGGGTCCGTATTGTCGGTGTCCAGGATCCCGGGCTGGGTCCCGCTGAGGGCTCATGGTTCACCGGGTTCCCCTAGGTGCGGGCCCCGTGTGCCTAGGCGGACTGTGTGCTGTCTTGTCGATCGTCAAGGCATGGCCGAGTTGAGTCGTGTATAGTGGCTCCCCGTCAGGCTGTCGCTTGTTGTCGTCAGCGGTGAGGGCGGGAGCACTATTGCCACGCCAGCCCCGGTCAGCGGGTAGGTGAGGGGCACTATCGCCACGCTCCGGCTGACCGTAGGCATGGGTGGAAGCACTATTGTCTTGGTCATTGGTGATTGAAGTCTCGTCCCATCGTAAGGCCTGGATGGGATGGGAGCTTGACCCGTGGTTGGATTGCGGTGCACGCCACGGGTGGGGTCGGCTTGTTGGGGAAGCCTTGGTTGCACCGGGTTGGATTGTCTCGCGCCAGTTGCTAAGGCCGGGTCCACGTACCTTGCCGGGTCGGAGAGCTTGGCCGTGTTGCAGGTCTGGCCGGGTTGCGGGTCTGTCCGGGTCGAGCGACCCGGCCGGGCGCGTGCCGGTTTGAGGGGCGATGCGGGCCCTGCTATTTTTGAAAAGGATCCGGGTTCCGTTGCCTGCCCGGGGTTCATCCCCCCGACAGATATGATCCGGGAGACTTGGAGTTCATGCCAGGGAAGGTTCAAGGAAGCCAGGAGATAGGAGGGGGCGCCCGCCCCCTGGGCGCGCCCCATGTCTCCTGGGCCCCTCGAGGCTCCCCCGACCGACTTCTTTCGCCTATATAAGTCCACGTACCCTAAAAACATCGAATAAGAAGATATATCGGGAGTTCCGCCGCCGCAAGCCTCTATAGCCACCAAAAACCTCTCGGGAGCACATTCCGGCACCCTACCGGAGGGGGGATCCCTCACCGGTGGCCATCTTCATCATCTTGGCGCTCTCCATGATGAGGAGGGAGTAGTTCACCCTCGGGGTTAAGGGTATGTACCAGTAGCTATGTGTTTGATCTCTCTCTCTCTCTCTCTCTCTCACTCTCTCTCTCTCTCTCTCTCTGGTGTTCTCTCTATGGCCCGATCTTGATGTATCGCGAGCTTTGCTATTATAGTTGGATTTTATGATGTTTCTCCCCCTCTACTCTCTTGTGATGAATTGAGTTTTCCTCTTGAAGTTATCTTATCGGATTGAGTCTTTAAGGATTTGAGAACACTTGATGTATGTCTTGCCGTGCTTATCTGTGGTGACAATGGGATATTCACGTGATCCACTTGATGTATGTGTTGGTGATCAACTTGCGGGTCCATGACCTTGGGAATCTATGCATAGGGGTTGGCACACATTTTCGTCTTGACTCTCCGGTAGAAACTTTGGGGCACTCTTTTGAAGTAGTTTGTGTTGGTTGAATAGATGAATCTGAGATTGTGTGATGCATATCATATAATCATGCCCACGGATACTTGAGGTGACAATGGAGTATCTAGGTGACATTAGGGTTTTGGTTGATTTGTGTCTTAAGGTGTTATTCTAGTACGAACTCTTGAATAGATTGATCCGAAAGAATAACTTTGAGGTGGTTTCGTACCCTACCATAATCTCTTCGTTTGTTCTCCACTATTAGTGTCTTTGGAGTGACTCTTTGTTGCATGTTGAGGGATTGTTATATGATCTATTTATGTTATTATTGTTGAGAGTACTTGCACTAGTGAAAGTATGAACCTTAGGCCTTGTTTCCTACCATTGCAATACCGTTTACACTCACTTTTATCATTAATTACCTTGCTGTTTTTATAATTTCAGATTACAAATACTCATATGTACCATCCATATTGCACTTGTATCACCATCTCTTCGCCTAACTAGTGCACCTATACAACTTGCCATTGTACTGGGTGTGTTGGGGACACAAGAGACTCTTTGTTATTTGGTTGCAGGGTTGCTTGAGAGAGACCATCTTCATCCTACACCTCCCACGGATTGATAAACCTTAGGTCATCCACTTGAGGGAAATTTGCTACTGTCCTACAAACCTCTGCACTTGGAGGCGCAACAACGTCTACAATAAGAAGGTTGCATAGTAGACATCAAGCTCTTTTCTGGCATCGTTGCCGGGTAGGCTAGGTATGCGACACTCACACCCCGTCAACTCAGCTCTTTTCTAGCGCCGTTGCTGGGGAGGTGAGTGCTTGAAGGTATATCTTTAGATCTTGCAATCGAATCTTTTTGTTTCTTGTTTTATCACTAGTTTAGTCTATAAAAGAAAACTACAAAAAAATGGATTTGAGTTTGTCTCATACGCTTCATCTTTTTAATAGCTTTCGTGAGTATGATGAAAATGAAAATTGTGCTCAAGTGCTAGAAGAAGAAGTCTATAAAATGTTTGGCACTAAATATGTGAATGATGAGCATGATTGCAATGTTGTTAGTATTAATTCTTTGAATATCCATGATGCTAATGATATGCAAAGCCACAAGCTTGGGGAAGCTATGTTTGATCAAGATGATATTTTTTTGTCGCCCAAGTTTTGATGAGCAAATTTATGATGATGAAAGCATGCCTCTTATTTATGATGATTATATTAATGAAAGTGGGTTTGGAAGAGTGTCAACTTTAGGAAGTAGTGATCCCACTATTTTGGAGGATGTTTAATCTTATTGTGATGAACATGAAAGTGGATTTGGAAGAGTGTCAACTTTATCTAGTGATGATTCCACTATTTCGGAAGAGGGTTCCAATTGTTTATGAGAACAAAGTTGCTATCTATGGTGATTATTGTGATGACTTGTATACTATTAAGAATAATGATAACCATGAAACTTGTCATCATGACTTTAGTTTTCAGTTGGATTATGCTTCACATGATAGTTATTTTGTTGAGTTTGCTCCCACTACTATTGATGAGAATAAATTTGCTTATGTGGAGAGTAGAAAATTTTCTATGCTTGTAGATCATGAAAAGAATGCTTTAGGTGCTGGTTATATTGTTGAATTCATTCATGATGCTACTGAAAATTATTATGAGGGAGGAACATATGCTTGTAGGAATTGCAATAATATCAAGTTTCCTCTCTATGTGTTGAAAATCTTGAAGCTATGCTTGTTTTGCCTTCCTATGCTAGTTGATTATTGTTCCCATAAGTTGTTTTCTCACAAAATCCCTATGCATAGGAAGTGGGTTAGACTTAAATGTGATAGTCATATTCTTCATGATGCTCCCTTTGTGTTTCAATTCTTATCTTTTATGTGAGCATCATTGAAATCATCATGCCTAGCTAGGGGCGTTAAATGTTAGCGCTTGTTGGGAGGCAACCCAACTTTACTTTTGTTCCTTGCTTTTCGTTCCTCTTTAGTAACAAATAATTCATTTAAACTCTGGTTAGATGTGGTTTCATGTTTTAATTAGTGTTTGTGCCAAGTAGAACCTTTGGGAAGACTTGGGTGAAGTTTATGTGATCTTGCTGTAAAAAACAGAAACTTTTGAGCTCACGAGATTAGCTGCCATTTTTTACTGGAGAGTGCTTTTAGGTTGATTCTTTTTGAAGATGATTAATAGAAAAATTCCTCAGGTCCACAAATTTATTTCAGGGTTTTTTGGGTTCCAGAAGTATACGTTTGATACATATTACTACAGAATGTTCTGTTTTTGACAGATTCTGTTTTCTATGTGTTTTTTTGCTTATTTTGATGAATCTATGAGTAGTATCGGAGGGTATGAACCATATAGAAGTTAGAATACAGTAGATATTACACCAATATGAATTTAGAATGAGTTCATTACAGTACCTAAGTGGTGGTTTTATTTTCTTATACTAACTGAGCTTACGAGTTTTGTTTTGAGTTTTGTGTGGTTGAAGTTTTCATGTTTTGGGTAAAGATTCGATGGACTACGGAATAAGGAGTGGAAAGAGATTAAGCTTGGGCATTACCATGGCACCTCAAGGTAATATTCAAGGACAACCAAGTGCCTAAGCTTGGGGATGCCCTGGATGGCATCCCCTCTTTCGTCTTCGTTCATCGGTAACTTTACTTGAAGCTATATTTTTATTCATCACATGATATGTGTTTTGCTTGGAGCGACATTTTATTTTGTTAGTATTTGCTTGATTTTATTTAGAATGATGTTTTGAATCTATATTTTCAATAAAAATATCAAGGATAGCCTTTACCAGGCTTATTTTGCTAGCATACATGTTGCTGTTTGAAAACAGAAAGTTTACTGTTGTTGCAAAAATTCCCTAGAAAAGTCATAGAAGGATATAAGGTTGAATCTTTTTGCATATTGAGCTCCGATAAATCTTCTACAGCTTAGTATTTTTCTTATAATTTTTGGAGTCTGGGAAGTATGATGAATCTTGCATTCTTTACAGACTATACTGTTTTGGCAGATTGCTGTTATGTTTGCATTGTTTGCATATGTTTGCTTGTTTAATGATTATATTTGATGATAGGAGTATTAAATATGCAGAGAAACTTATTATGCAATGTTGAATAATAATTTTAGTGATTTGTTACAGTAGAAAATGATAAGGTTTTGCATTGTTTTATACTAACCTATCTCACGAGTTCTTGATGAGTTTGTTGTGGATGAAGCTTTTGATAAAAAGAAGAGAAACCATGATATGAGAGGAATTAAGGAGACATAAAAGCTCAAGCTTGGGGATGCCCAAGGCACACCAAGATAATATTTCAAGAAGTCTCAAGCATCTAACCTTGGGGATGCCCCGGTAGGCATCCCACCTTTCTTCTTCAACAACTATCGGTTAGTATCGGTTGAGCCTAAGTTGTTGCTTCTTCACATGAGTTGTGCTATCCTTGCAATGTCATTTTATTTTGTTTTGCTTGCTGTTTGAATACAATACCAAGATCTGATATTGTTTAATGAGAGAGAATCTTCACATATTTACATAATTATTTAGCTACTCATTGATCTTCACTTATATCTTGTTGGAGTATTTTGTCATTTACTTGTGTGCTTCACTTATATCCTATGAGTAAATGGTTGAATGAGTTGAATGTCATAAATCTGAAATTATATATGTTTCATTTTCTTATCCCATGGGGAGTAATGACTTCACATCTAAGAAGTAGAGGTTGTAAATTTCTTGAAGGTTAGCAAGCATTCTATTGGTCATTTGAACAATTCATGAAAGAACATTGAAGGAAGAGAGATTTCACATATAAATATACTATCTTAGACATCTTTTGTAATTGTGAGCACTCATTAAGTATGACATGCTAAAGAGTTGATGTTGGATAAGGAAGACAACGTAATGGTTTATGTTTTCTCACATCTCAGTTAAAGTATATTGTCATGGATCATTCAAACATGTTGAGCTTGCCTTCCCCCCTCATGCTAGCCAAAATTCCTTGCACCAAGTAGAGATACTACTTGCGCTTCCAAATATCCCTTAAACTAGTTTTGCCATGAGAGTCCACCATACATACCTATGGATTGAGTAAGATCCTTCAAGTAAGTTGTCATTGGTGCAAGCAATAAAAATTGCTTTCTAAATATGTATGATCTATTAGTGTGAAGAAAATAAGCTTTATACGATCTTGTTATGGAAGCAATAAAAGCGACGGACTGGATAATAAAGGTCCATATACAAGTGGCAATATAAAGTGACGTTCTTTTGCATTAAGATTTTGTGCATCCAACCATGTAAGCGCATGGCAACCTCTGCTTCCCTCTGCGAAGGGCCTATCTTTTACTTTATGTCTTTTACTTTATCCAAGGGTCAAGGTGATCTTCACCTTTCCCTTTTTCATTTTATCCTTTGGCAAGCACCTCGTGTTGGAAAGATATTGATATATATATATATATATATATATATATATATATATATATATATATATATAT
>NC_041389.1:352513258-352612010 GCF_002162155.2 Triticum dicoccoides
ATCCAATTGGATGTAAGTTAGCATGAACTATTATTGTTGACATCACCCAAAGGTGAATACGTTGGGAGGCAACACTATAAGATCCTATCTTTCTCAGTGTCCGATTAAAACTTCATAACCATAAGTATTGCGTGAGTGTTAGCAATTGTAGAAGACTATATGATAGTTGAGTATGTGAAGTTTGCTAAATCAAAGCTCTGACATAGACCCTTCCTGAAAATAGGATGAATTGTAATTGTTTGATGACTGAGAATGAAGTCTGCTAGTTTATGGTTTATGCTTTAACATGTGAATAGCTTGTTACTTGATCTTGAGAAGTTTTATGAGACGAACTACTGTTATGACATATAATCATGCTAGAAAAGGTGATTGAAATTATCGTTGATCAAACTTGTGCACCTGCTAGCATTCACACTTCATAAATTCTTTCTTTTATCATTTACCTACTCGAGGACGAGCAGGAATTAAGCTTGGGGATGCTGATACGTCTCCAACGTATCTATAATTTATGAAGCATTCATGCTATTTTATTATCTGTTTTGAATGATTACGGGCTTTATTATACACTTCTATATTACTTTTGGGACTAACCTACTAACCGGAGGCCCAGCCCATATTCCCGTTTTATTGCCTGTTTCAGTATTTCGAAGAAAAGGAATATCAAACGGAGTCCAAACGGAATGAAACCTTTGGAAGCGTGATTTTTGGAAAGGATATGATCCGGGAGACTTGGAGTTCAAGCCAGGGAAGGTTCGAGGAAGCCAGGAGATAGGAGGGCGCGCCCACCCCCCTGGGCGCGCGCCCCTGTCTCCTGGGCCCCTCGAGGCTCCCTTGACCGACTTCTTTCGCCTATATAAGTCCACGTACCCTAAAAACATAGAATAAAAAGATAGATCGGGAGTTTCGCCGCCGCAAGCCTCTGTAGCCACCAAAAACCTCTCGGGAGCCCGTTCCGGCACCCTGCCGGAGGGGGGATTCCTCACCGGTGGCCATCTTCATCATCCCGGTGCTCTCCATGATGAGGAGAGAGTAGTTCACCCTCGGGGCTGAGGGTATGTACCAGTAGCGATGTGTTTGATCTCTCTCTATCTCGTGTTCTCTCTATGGCACGATCTTCATGTATCGCGAGCTTTGCTATTATAGTTGGATTTTATGATGTTTCTCCCCCTCTACTCTCTTGTGATGAATTGGGTTTTCCTCTTGAAGTTATCTTATCGGATTGAGTCTTTAAGGATTTGAGGACACTTGATGTATGTATTGCCGTGCTTATCTGTGGTGACAATGGGATATTCACGTGATCCACTTGATGTATGTTTTGGTGATCAACTTGCGGGTTCCGTGACCTTGGGAATCTATGCATAGGGGTTGGCACACGTTTTCGTCTTGACTCTCCGGTAGAAACTTTGGGGCACTCTTTGAAGTACTTTATGTTGGTTGAATAGATGAATCTGAGATTGTGTGATGCATATCGTATAATCATGCCCACGGATACTTGAGGTGACAATGGAGTATCTAGGTGACATTTGGGTTTTGGTTGATTTGTGTCTTAAGGTGTTATTCTAGTACGAACTCTTGAATAGATTGATACGAAAGAATAACTTTGAGGTGGTTTCATACCCTACCATAATCTCTTCGTTTGTTCTCCGCTATTAGTGTCTTTGGAGTGACTCTTTGTTGCATGTTGAGGGATTGTTATATGATCTATCTATGTTATTATTGTTGAGAGAACTTGCACTAGTGAAAGTATGAACCTTAGGCCTTGTTTCCTACCATTGCAATACCGTTTACACTCACTTTTATCATTAGTTACCTTGCTGTTTTTTATAATTTCAGATTACAAATACTCATATCTACCATCCATATTGCACTTGTATCACCATCTCTTCGCCAAACTAGTGCACCTATACAACTTGCCATTGTATTGGGTGTGTTGGGGACACAAGAGACTCTTTGTTATTTGGTTGCAGGGTTGCTTGAGAGAGACCATCTTCATCCTACGCCTCCCACAAATTGATAAACCTTAGGTCATCCATTTGAGGGAAATTTGCTACTGTCCTACAAACCTCTGCACTTGGAGGCCCAACAACGTCTACAAGAAGAAGGTTGCGTAGTAGACATCAACCCTCGAAGAGTGGGTTGGCCAAAGAAGTTGTCCTATCCATCATAACCAAGAGGAGGTGAGTAGGAAAGTGGGAGAATAATACCAAAGTTACCTTTTCCGAAGATTGTGGGTGTATCAAGTATCGCTCAATGTAATGCTACAATAGTAGAATTGGTACCGGGTTTGTTTCTCACACCTACACAATTAAATCTTATGGAGGAGCTTGGTTAGGATGGTGTCACAAAATTTCAAGAAAATGTTAGTCAAGATATCGATAAGGTTGATAAGGTTCACAAAATTGCAAGTAAAGCAAATAGATCGAGCGCAAGAAAATCACTAGGAACACACACACGGAAGATAGATGGGATCCACACAACCAAGAGGTGAGCTCAAAATGTGTAACCCAGTACTACGTCTTGAGCTTGCGTTGGTTTTCCTTGAAGAGGAAAGGGTGATGCAGAAATAGTAGCGTAAGTATTTCCCTTAGTTTTTTAGAACCAAGGTATCAATCCAGTAGGAGGCTCCTCAAAAGTCCCACGCACCTACACAAAAAAACAAAGAACTCGCAACCAACACAATAAAGGGGTTGTCAATCCCTTCACGGCCACTTGCGAAAGTGAGATCTGATAGAGATAGTATGATAAGATAAATATATTTTTGGTATTTTATAATATACATGCAAAAATTAAAGATGCAAATAAAAGTAGATTGAAAGCTAATATGATAAAAGATAGACCCGGGGGCCATAGGTTTCACTAGTGGCTTCTCTCAAGATAGCATAAGTATTACGGTGGGTGAACAAATTACTGTCGAGCAATTGATAGAAAAGCGAATAATTATGAGATTATCTAGGCATGATCATGTATATAGGCATCACGTCCGTGGCAAGTAGACCAACTCGTGCCTACATCTACTACTATTACTCCACACATCGACCGCTATCCAGCATGCATCTAGAGTATTAAGTTCATAAGAACAGAGTAACGCATTAAGAAAGATGACATGATGTAGAGGGATAAACTCAAGCAATATGATATAAACCCCATCTTTTTGTCCTTGATGGCAACAATACAATACGTGCCTTGCAACCCTTTCTGTCACTGGGTAAGGACACCGCAAGATTGAACCCAAAGCTAAGCACTTCTCCCATGGCAAGAAAGATCAATCTAGTAGGCCAAACCAAACTGATAATTCGAAGAGGCTTGCAAAGATAACTCAATCATACATAAAAGAATTCAGAGAAGATTCAAATATTTCTCATAGATAAACTTGATCATAAACCCACAATTCATCGGATCTCGACAAACACACCGCAAAAAGAGTTTACATCAAATAGATCTCCACAAGAGAGGGGGAGAACATTGTATTTAGATCCAAAAGGAGAGAAGAAGCCATCTAGCTAACAACTATGGACCCAAAGGTCTGTGGTAAACTACCCACAACTCATCGGAGGGGCTATGGTGTTGATGTAGAAGCCCTCCATGGTCGATTCCCCCTCCGGCGGAGTGCTAGCGAAGGCTCCAAGATGGGATCTCGCAGATACAGAAGGTTACGGCGGTGGAAATTGTTTTTCGTTGGCTCACTGGATGTTTTCGGGGTACGTAGGTATATATAGGAAGAAGTATGTCGGTGGCCGCTCGTGGGGCCCAGGAGACAGGGGCGCCTAGGAGGGGTGGGCGCGCCCTCCTATCTCCTGGCCGCCTCGATTGCTTCTTGACTTGCACTCCAAGTCCTCTGGATCACGTTCGTTCCAAAAATCACGCTCCCGAAGGTTTCATTCCGTTTGGACTCTGTTTGATATTCCTTTTCTTTGAAATACTGAAATAGACAAAAAAACAACAATACGGGCTGAGCCTCCGGTTAGCAGGTTAGTCCCAAAAATGATATAAATATGTAAAATAAAGCCCATAAACATCCAAAAAGGGGTAATATAATAGCATGGAATAATCAAAAATTATAGATACGTTGGAGACGTATCAAGCATCCCCAAGCTTAATTCCTGCTCGTCCTCGAGTAGGTAAATGACAAAAACAGAATTTTTGATGTGGAATGCTACCTAGCATAATTCTCAACGTAATTTTCTTTATTGTGGCATGAATGTTCAGATCCAAATGATTCAAAATAAAAGTTCATATTGACAAAATAAATAGTAATACTTCAAGCATACTAATCAAAGCAATCATGTCTTCTCAAAATAACATGGCTAAAGAAAGTTCATCCCTACAAAATCATATAGTTAGGCTATGCTTCATTTTCGTCACACAAAGATGTTCCCAAATTCTACACCTCCGATGACAAGCCAAGCAATTGTTTCATACTTAAATAATCTCAAACTTTTTGAACCTTCACGCAATACATGAGTGTGAGCCATGGATATAGCAGTATGGGTGGAATAGAATATGATGATGTGGATTGTGTGGAGAAGACAAAAAAAGGAGAAAGTCTCGCATTGACGAGGATAATCAATGGGCTATGGAGATGCCCGTCAATTGATGTCAACATGAGGAGTATGGATTGCCATGCAACGGATGCACTAGAGCTATAAATGAATGCTCAACGAAAGAAAACTAGTGGGTGTGCATCCAACTTGCTTGCTCATGAAGACCTAGCGCATTTGAGGAAGCCCATCGTAGGAAAATACAAGCCAAGTTCTATAATGAAAAATTCCCACTAGTATATGAAAGTGACAACCTATGAGACTCACTATATGAAAAACATGGTGCTACTTTGAAGCACAATATATGAGACTCACTACATGAAGAAGATGGTGCTACTTTGAAGCACAAGTGTGGAAAAAGAGATAGTAACATTGCCCCTTTTTATTTATTTTCTCTTTTTTTTTTCTTTTCTTTTTTTTCTTTGGCCTTTCTTTTTTTCTCTTTTTGGCCTTTTTTTTCTTTGGGACAATGCTCTAATAATGATGATCATCACACTTTCATTGAGTACAACACATGAATTAAACTCGAAACTAGAACAAGATATGACTCTATATGAATGCCTCCGGCGGTGTACCGGGATGGTGCAATGAATCAAGAGTAACATGTATGAAAAATTATACATAGTGGCTTTGCCACAAATACGATGTCAACTACATGATCATGCAATGGCAATATTACAAAAGTAATGTATGTCATGATGATGATGAACGGAACGGTGGAAAGTTGCATGGCAATATATCTCAGAATGGCTATGGAAATGCCATAATAGGTAGGTATGGTGGCTGTCGGTGTCAAAACCGGCGGATCTCGGGTAGGGGGTCCCAAGAAGTGCGTCTTAGGATCAATGGTAACATGAGGCAAGGGACACAATGATTACCCAGGTTCGGGCCCTCTTGATGGAGGTAAAACCCTACTCCTGCTTGATTAATATTGATGATATGAGTAGTGCAAGAGTTGATCTACCACGAGATCAGAGAGGCTAAACCCTAGAAGCTAGCCTATGGAATGATTGTTTTTGTATATGTCTATCGACTAGCCTGGCCCCAGTTTATATAATGCACCAGAGGCCTAGGATAACAAGAGTCCTAGTCGAATACGCCGGTGGGGGAGGAGTCCTTGTCTTGATCGCCAAGTCTTGTGGATTCTTCCTTGTATGCGGCAGCTGTCCGGACTGGCCCATGAGTATACGGCCATGGGGGTCCTCGGCCCAATCCAACTGATCGGGAGACGACGCATTGAGTACCCCCTAGTCCAGGACACCGTTAGTAGCCCCCTGAACCGGTCTTCAAGTTAGGGACGCTCCTCGATTCTTCCGAACTGTTCTTCATCTTCGGTTGCGGGTCTTGAAAACTGGTTCAACAAATCTTCTCATCTTCTATCTTGAGGATCGCCGAAATGCATTCGACGAGTTTACACATCGGGTATCCGAGGAGCCCCTTTAAGTTTTCGGCCTTTATCAATGCCTTGTTATTTTTATGCCACACTTCGGGTTTGAAGTTGTTCCCGGGCAGCAGCGTCCTCTTGTGTCCGAGCTCCAACACCGGACTGTATCCAAGCTCCAACGCCGGACTATGTATCCGAGCTCCAACGCCGGACTGTATCCGAGGTGTCGTAAATCACCTTGGTTCAAAGAATTTTGAAGGAGTTTAACCGAGCTTAATGCCGGAAATGCCCTCTATGGAGCCAGCCACTAGTGCCCGAGCTTTATGCCGGACTACTTCCGAGGTGGTGCACCACCCCGAATATGGCCGATTTTTGTCAATATTTTTGATTGATGCAATTTATTCTCTGCCGAGATACATAGCCAGTAGCCCTCAAGGTGGGTATCGGTCTAAAACCCGAGATGCACATGAAGGATGACATAAGACCACTGATCCCCGTAGCCGCTGAGACTCAGGTTGATTTGCAAAATCGGTCTGAGGATCAAGTCCTAGCTCGGCAAAATACTTCGGGACACAACAAGCGGCATGCTCAGTCCTCAAGACTCAGGTTGGGTGCGGCCGACCAACCTGAGGATCAAAATCTCCTTGGAAACTGTATTGCACTTAAAATTTTCTGCATAGAACAGGCAATGCAGTAGCCCCCGAGACACTGGTCGGGTGGCAACACGAGATCAGGGGATCGATGTGCCCCTTTAATATTTCTAAATAATAAGCCCGAAGCCCAGTAGCCCCCGAGCCTTAATGCGGGCACGGGAGGCCGAATTAAGGATCGATATCCATAGTAAAATCACAAATTATGTGTAATGACTCTATGTATCCAAGTACTTTACGTCATTAATGCTCGGATCCGCATTGTACAAAACTTTGTTGACTGACCATCGGCTTCCACCCCCTCGGCCAATAGCCGAGGAGTGTTTGTCCTACTTTATAAAGCCTTTATGAGGGCAAAGATTTACAACAAACAAGGCAATATGGCCATACGGTTTTATAAACAAAGGTACGCGGAGAGACATGTTATATTACTGTTTAACAGAAGAAATGTCTTCCAAAGAAAATAGTCCCGCTATCGGTTCCTTTCTTTCGGTTGTCATGCTAAGCATGATCATGAAACCTCAGCTCCAATGTAAGAGCAAAATATCGAGGATTTAGTTTGGGAGGCCAGTTAATAGCCCCCGGTAGTGTTCGGCGACAGTCGAGGTCAAGCCGTAAACACTTCGGCCATTGTTATGAATGGCACGTCGTTTAACACCGTCATCGGATCGCCGACCAGTTTACGCTTATTGTGACAGTCAGTTTTCGGCTTTCTCCACTGAGGTGCTTAACCATGTGAGCTGGAAGCACAATCGCAGTGGTTCTCCCTTTGCACCCCTAGCCGAACAAAGCGGAACATAGGAGGCAAGCGCAGGAGCCGGGCAACCCAACTATTGACCGAAGACACAATTCGAAACCGATGCATATATAGCAATATCCGAGAATGTTTTTGCCGAATCTCTAAAGGTGTCCGGCGTTGCACTGCGAGACTTGTGCTGAAAACACACAAATAGTTTAAAAGTGCCATGGGCTCGAAAAGCCAAAAAACTTATTCAAAAGGTTAATGTCCGAACTAAATCAAGTGTTCAGTGCCAATCCAAAAATTGGACTTTAGAAAAAAAGGTGCTTCTGCCGTGCTTTAACATGACACATCCTATCTCAAAACTTCAAGCGGGTCAGCCTACGGCTTCAACCTCCTATCCTGAAGGCGGAGTACTTCTTACTAGGCCAGTTTAGCAAACTAAAATCTAGCGGCTTTGAGAGAGAAACTAGGCTCCCCGGCTAGTGACCGCACACTTGTGTCGGAAAAAGGAGCGATAAATAATAATAAAAACTTTGCAACGACTAAGAAGAAAAACACTTATCATAAAACGGCTCATATAAATTTAAGAGCCCCCAAGTGACTTGGGTAAAAGAATGATTGCATGTACCTAAGTACATATATAATATCTATGTTCAACCGAACTTTAAACGCGTCTTAACCGACCGTCGGCTTCTCCCTCTTCGGTCAAGGACCGAAAAGTGTTATGTACTCCATCTGTCGAGAATATCGACGGTGTTTCCAATAACCAGGCAATCAGGTAATAAGGCTGTATCAGACAAAGCGTGCTCAGGGAACTTATGCTATATTACTACGAAGAGTAAGAAGCATCTTCGAAGAAAATAGTACCCCCACCGATACCTTTCTTCGGCGCTCATTGTTATTATGAGACTTGTGCAATAGATTTTTTGTACTCATGAGTTTCGTTGTGTGCCGACCATGATTGAAAACAATAAGAGTGCTAGCTTTCGGCTTCACCTAGTCTGAGGTCCGGCTCGGGTGACCCGATCGTGACAATCGCAGAGGTGCTCCCTTTACTCCCTAGCCAAACAATCGGGAACGTAGGGGTAAGCACAGGAGCCAGGCAACCCAGCTTGCAAATCTCTTAAGTCAATATGGTGCATTATTGGCGTAATACACGAACAAGGAACGAAGCCGTACAAGTATAACCATATGCAAGAGGAAAAAGCTTCATGAAGGAAGCCCCCAAGTAAACGGGGTATTTGAATTTGCGCGTCACAAACAAAGTTTGGACAAGGATATTTTTACAAGCAACTTTTTATAATGCTTGGCCGAGCCGAACACAAGTTAAAAATTTAAAACTTTGAGCATGAAGACAACTTAGCTGGTTAATGTGTTCGGTATTGATGACGCGGTCCGAGCTTGATGCAGGACAAGGTTCCATCCCCGAGCCGGTCCCGAGGTGGCGGAGCAAAGAGCTCGGCACTCCGAAGTGGTGACATAGCACGGTCAATGCAGGACAGCAGGGTGATGCTGAAATCCCTGGCATGGGGTAATGAAGTGTTGACGAAGCCCCCCGTCCAGCCGAGGTGACGCCGAAGGATATAGTCCGGCTGGATCATTTTCCTGTGCAAAAAAATAGGGCAAACCGGAGATAATAGTAATAATAATAAAAATAAAAAAATCATTGCATAACAAATAATTTATGCAAAGTGAGTAATAAAAGAAATATGGCCTGGCGCCGAAGTCAATGTCGATGCAGGGCAGCGGCATGATGCGGTAAAGGCATGGCAAGGCCTGAATTCACAGGTCGGTTCGAGTTCCGGATGCGGCGTTCGCTGGACTATGTACGGAAACTGACCAAACCACCATGCGACTGTCATTAATGCGGCCACCCTTTAATAGACTTGGAATATTTGTTGTAGCAATCCGAAGAAAGGTGATTCCCAAAATTGGGACTCGATCCGCACACCTATCGCCTGATGGGCGATAAAGCAACGGCATGGCGATGCTGGCAAAGGTTGGCTCGCTGAGGCAAAGCCCTCGGTCCAGCTAACGTGACGGAGCTGGTCGGCCAGCGACGCCGAAGTCTCCGGAGTAGGTTGATGAAGAGATGATGAAGCCCTCGGTCCGGCGATGCAGGTCGTGACGTGGTCGATGCCGGCTTGATGAAGTGACCGTGTGGCGATGCAGGTGTGCCCGCTCCGTGTAATCCGTGGGGCGGCGATGTTGGTGACGATTTATCCTTCACGATGCCGAACTATTGTTTGGCTGGCCGAGATGATGATCCGAAGAAATTGAGCTTGGCTCAACAAAGCGACGACGTGTCTAACGCAGGTCGGCCGCCATGGAGTGATGTTGTCGGGCTGGTTTGACACCGGCGCGACGGTGAAGTTCGCATTGCAAGGATACGTTTAATACTACTGGGATGTGTTTGAGAATAAAACACAACACCCCATGGGAGAACTTCCTTCAAAAAGGATGTCCGAGATCCCGTTCATAAAGAAGATGAATTCGGGTCGGATTTGTTCTCGCGCAGAAAACAGATCCAAAAAGGGATGCACTAATCGGAAGTTTCCCGGAGTTTGGACGGTCGGATCGAGTTGAATTTTTGGCAGATGGTAGATATGGAAATTCCGCAGCAAATCAAAGGTTGGATCCTCCAAAAGACATTCGAGCTAGATGCCGGATACCACGCCCTAAACTCGTTCAGATTCTTGTCCAGATTCAAGAGGGCTCCGGTATATTGGAGATTGCCGGAGATTCCTCCATCGGAACTCGACGAAATTTTTGCAGGGTTGTTGTAGACTTAATTCCGCATAATTCCACTGAAGTAATCGTTTAAGCGACACTCGAGGAGGCGGTGGTGGTGGATACAAGTTTGTTGTCCAAAAAAACAGCACGGTCGCCTGAGGGCAATGTTGACGTTGAGCCCCCGAGCTCCATGGATGACTCCTCCATGATCTTGATAGAGATCGGAGTTGGTTTTGATGAAGGCCCTCATCCGAACATGACGATCGGAGGTAGGGCGCAGTCCTCGGTCAAGCCTAGGTGACCAGTCGAACTGGTGACGAAGAAGCCGGCGTCGCAGTTGACCTGCAGTCGAGCCATTGATCCTTTCGCCGATCACACAGCGGAACTCTCAATGAAAGCACCAATGTCGGTGTCAAAACCGGCGGATCTCGGGTAGGGGGTCCCAAGCAGTGCGTCTTAGGATCAATGGTAACAGGAGGCAAGGGACACAATGTTTACCCAGGTTCGGGCCCTCTCGATGGAGGTAAACCCTACTCCTGCTTGATTAATATTGATGATATGGGTAGTACAAGAGTTGATCTACCACGAGATCAGAGAGGCTAAACCCTAGAAGCTAGCCTATGGAATGATTGTTGTTGTATATGTCTATCGACTAGCCTGGCTCCAGTTTATATAATGCACCAGAGGCCTAGGATAACAAGAGTCCTAGCCGAATACGCCGGTGGGGGAGGAGTCCTTGTCTTGATCGCCAAGTCTTGTGGATTCTTCCTTGTATGCGGTAGCTGTTCGGACTGGCCCATGACTATATGGCCATGGGGGTCCTCGGCCCAATCCAACTGATCGGGAGACGACGCGTTGAGTACCCCCTAGTCCAGGACACTGTCAGTGGCTGTTTTGAGGAAGATATAAGGAGGTTTATGTGTGATAGAGCATATCATATCACGGGGTTTGGATGCACCGGCGAAGTTTGCACCAACTCTCAAGGTGAGAAAGGGCAATGCATGGTACCGAAGAGGCTAGCAATGGTGGAAAGGTAAAAGTGTGTATAATCCATGGACTCAACATTAGTCATAAGAACTCATATAATTATTGCAAAATTTTAGAAGTCATAAAAATCAAGCACTATGCACATGCTCCTAGAGGGATAGATTGGTAGGAAAAGACCATCAATCGTCCCCGACCGCCACTCATAAGGATGCACAAGCCAGGTACACTTCATGTTTCAAATTTGTTACACAACTTTAACCATACGTGCATGCTACAGGACTTGCTAACTTCAACACAAGAATTATTTAAATTCATAATCACCCAAATAGCATGACTTTAATATCACTACCTCCATATCTCAAAACAATTATCAAGTATCAAATTGATCATAGCATCCAATTCACTTCATATGATAGTTTTTATTATACCCAACTTGGATGCCTACCATTCTAGGACCAATTTATAACCATAGCAAATACCATGCTGTTCAAAAAGACTCTCAAAACAATATAAGTGAAGCATGAGAGACTAGTAATTTCTACAAAATTAAGCCACCACCATGCTCTAAAAGATATAAGTGAAGCACTAGAGCAAAAACTATCAAGCTCAAAAGATATAAGTGAAGCACATAGAGTATTCTAATAAATTCAATCAAGTAGGCTTCTCCCAGAAGGTGTGTACAACAAGGATGATTGTGGTAAACTAAAAAGCAAGCAAAGACTAATATAATACACGACGCTCCAAGCAAGACACATATCATGTGGCGAATAAAAATATAGCTCCAAGTAAAGTTACCAATGAACAAAGACGAAAGAGGGGATGCCTTCCCGAGGCATCCCCAATGTCACATCCCTAGTCCTGGTATGCAGTAGGCTAGCCCTTCATGTGTGCATCATGTTTAATTTTCCAAATGAACTTGAAATGGGGGATGTTCAAACCCTAGCATCAAAGGAATTCACTAGGTTCACCTAAAATATTTTCAGTAAGTCCAAATGGCTTTCAAAAATGTTCATCATCTCTGGAAAATGCTGGAAACAGTAACCAGAGGTGTTGCACATTTTTCCATGAAATATTTGGGCTCTGAATTAAATCATATGATATTTTCATTTGGGAATTTAAATACTATAAAATATTTGAAATGATCAAATAATCATAAACTAAAATGTTTACTGTTGGATATATTCTAAACAGTAGCCATTATTAGTTTCATGATTTTTGAAAGTGTCTAAGTATTTTTAATAAAGCCCTAAAACTACAGAATAATAGAAAGCAGAAACAATAAATAAAAGAGAGGGAAACTTACCTGCGGCCCGCTACTGTAGCCTGTTGGCAGCCCAGCTGGCTGCCCAGCCCACCAGCGACCCCTTGTCATCTTCCTCCTCTGCCAGGAGGACAAACAGGTGCCTGGCGAGCGCCGACGCTGCCCCGGCCACCTCCTGCTTCCTCGGCCACCTCCTGCTTCCCCGGCCCCTCCTAGCAACGCCACGACGACGCCCCGTGTCCCCTCGCTCTTTTCCCTCACCCGCTGCATCCTCTCCCCTCCCCTGGCTCTCTCCCTTGAGCTCATCCGAGCGCAGCCATCGCCGCCGACCAGCGCTCGCGCGGCCGCAGCCATCCCCAAGCCTCTCCGACACGCCCTCGAGCTCTGCCGGTCCACCCTCGGCCTCCTCGTCGTCTCACGCGACCAGAAGAGCCCCGGCGCGCCGTCCCCGCCCCGTTCTTCCTCCTTCGGCCATGGAGATCGCCGGTGATTTTCCACCGTCACCGAGCCTTCCCCGAGCACGCCGAGGCCACCTATGCACTCGCGGTGAGCCCCTCTTCCTCTTCCCTCTTCTCTCAAGCTCGCGCTCGTCCCCTAGCTTCATTTTCCACCGCGCCCGAGAGCTTCTCGCCGCCGGCCATGGCGTGGCCGTGGCCATAGACACCGCAGCTCGTTCCCGAGCCCACCGTCATGCTCACCACAATCTCAGGATCCCGTAGCCACCAGAAGCTCCTCCTCCCGTGCACCGTATCGTCGAACCCAACCCCGTCCGAACTCCGGCCGCCGCCTAGCTCGCTGCCGCCGTCGACTCAGGCCGTCCCAGCTGCTGCCGCCACCACCACTAGATGCGCGCGAGCCCCAGCTACGCATAGGACCAAACCACGGTCGATTTGGTCAACCGTGGGCAAAATCCGAGCACCTCCGCCGTCTCGGGCGTCGCCGGTGACGAGCCGTGGACCAAGTCCGGCAAGGTTGACTCGTTTGACCTGGGGTTTGACCCCCCCAGGGTCACTGACGCGTGGGCCATGCCCCTATATAGTTTAGGTGTGGGTTTAATTAGCACTAATTAACATAGTTAATTAGTTGACTCACTAACAAGTGGGCCCAGGCTCTAATTAACCTTGGTTAGTGCTAACCTAACGCTAACTAACTCTGTTAGTTAGTCGTTACACTGACGTGTGGGTCCCAGACGTCAGGTTTAACCTGGGCTGGCGCCTTTGACCTGCTGATGTCACCCTGACGCATTAATTCAATTATTGGAATTATTCTTATTCAGGAAATTCCATAAAATAGTATAAACTTCTAAAATTCATATAAAATCAACCGTAACTCAGAATGAAATTAATTATATATGAAAAATGATCAGAAAAATCCAATCTTTCCATCTGTACCATTTTCATGCATGTTAGATCAAGTTATGACTGCTGTTTAGGACAATTCAATTAAATGGCATTTAAGAAATCACATATGGAGTTTGAATTTGAATCTTGGATTCAAACCAACTTCATTTAATCTGGTTTTAGTTGCATTAGCACAAACCACAGCATATTGCCATGTCACATTCATGCATCATATTGTTGCATTGCATTGATTGTGTTTCTTCTTTGTTTGTTGGTGCTTGTCCCCTCTCAGTAGACGTGTACCGACGATGTGATCGATGACACCGATGAAGAACTATACTATCTTCAGAAGTGCCAGGCAAGCAAAATCTCCTTGTTCATTCTGATACAATCCCACTCTCTCGCTCCTGCTCTCTTTTACTGCATTAGGACAACACCGATTCAACTGTTATATGCTGCGGTAGTTGAACCCCTTTATCCTCTGCATGACCTGTCATTGCCACAGTAAATAGATGAAACCCACTAGCATGAGTAGGAGTTGTTTGAGCCCTGATGTGCCTACTCATTCATGTTTGTTTGTCATGCCTGCTACTGCTTAGAGTTGAGTCAGGTCTGATTCATCGGGAATGAATCAGAGGTGTGTGAACATGTCCTACTGTGTGTGAACTAAGTGTGTGAACACGATTTGGTAAAGGTAGCGGTGAGAGGCCATGTAGGAGTACATGGTGGGTTGTCTCATTGCAGCCATCCTCAGGAACTGAGTTCTGTGTTTGTGATCCATGAACAGCTACTACCACACATCGGGATCCTTAATTGACTCTCTCGACTTATTAATCAACATGATCTCTGTCCAGGAGTTGCAACTAGTTTCTGGTGTTTGTAGGTAGTGTTAGTAGTCTACCAAGTGGCGCCCGGTACAGGTGGGCTTCGGACAGACTAGGCACAGTGGCCCGGTGTACCAAGTGGCACCCGGATGGTGGGCTTGGGAACTCTGCACACATCGTTTGGGGCCGTGAGCGACATCCCGGCCAGATCTCCTTGCGGATGGAACCCGAATAGGCGATAAACCTGGACGAGAGACTTGTGTGGTTAGTCAGGTCGTGGCCGACACCCTCGCTGGGCTTCCGCTTGAAGGCTGCCGAGTACATGTCGTGTAAACGGCGGTAAGTGGTGAGAGCGTGTGTAAAGAAGTACACCCCTGCAGGGTGTCAGGACCCCGACTCGATGTCACATCGATCTAGCCGGTAACACCTCATATCACTTTGCGGCCTCACGCACGGTATCCCCACGGGTGTCGCCTTACCTTTGCCCGGGACCGTTTGCGCCTTTTGGCTCACGTATATGATAGTGTCGCTAGCATCCATATGATAAGGAGCCCGGGCTGACATGACTAGTCGTAAACCCAAAGTGGCACAGACTTACAGGGACAGGCATCCATGACCCAGCTTCGAACGTGTCGGTCATCAGCAAATGGGTCCGGGCTGTAGCACTGGGCTAGCAGGACTCCGGTAAACCGGGCTGTAGCGGGCTAACAGGACTCCGGTACTCAAAGCGTGACATTTCCCCGAAGGGACAGACACAGGAACGAAGAAGGACACATGCCGACCAGCCTAAGTGTTCCAGAGCAGTAGCAAGCTACCATGGCTCAGCGGTAACACTAGGAGACATTTCCCGGTAAGAGAGGCTACTAAAGATAAACGACTAGATAGTCAGATCCCACACATACCAAGCATTTCAATCATACACACAATATGCTCGATATGTGCAAATACAACGAAGCATCACAACATGACTCTACGACACAAGTACTTTATTTAAGGCTCAGGGAGCCATACATAACATACACAAAGGTACGGGTCTCACGACCCAACATACAAGTCATACAGTCATACAAACCAGCAGCGGAAGTAACTTGTCTGAGTACAGACAACTAGTAAAATAAAAGAGGCTTGGAAAGCCTAGCTATACTACATGGTCCTTCACAAGCTCAGGGTCACCACCTGGGTCTTTAGCCTACTCGTTGATGTCTACGTCTACATAGAACCCATCAGAAGGGGTTGCAGCGTCTTCTGTAAAAATGTAGATTATAGCAACATGAGTACAAAGGTACTCAGCAAGACTTACATCAGATCCTACATACATGCATGTTATCAAGAAGGGTTGGTGGAGTTATTGCATCAAGCCAGCTTTGACTCTTGGCTAGGCTATCCTACGATACTCCAACTTGAAATGGTTTTGCGCACACGAGTCCACTACTCACCAATTCAATACACTACCGAGGATCCGCCTCCGTCTTCCTACGGAGGAGCCATCCTCGGCACTCACACTTATCTTGAGGCTTTTAGTAGTTTCCATTTACTTGTCTATGAACTGTATAGGCAACCAAGTAGTCCTTTACCGCGGACGCGGCTATTCGAATAGATTATGATAACCCTGCAGGGGTGTACTTCTTCATACACGCTCTCACCACTTACCGTCGTTTACACGACATGTACTCGGCAACCTTCAAGCGGAAGCCCAACGTGGGTGTCGGCCACGACCTACCTAACCACCTAAGCCTCCAGTCCAGGTTTATCGCCTATCCAGGTTCCATCCGCAGGGAGTCCGGCCGAGGTTTCCCATACGGCCCCGAACGATGTGAACAGGGTTCCCGAGATACCTAACGGGTATTCGGTACACCGTGCCACGTACCTACCGCATCACAGCCCACCCCTACGGTCAGCGCTGTCCACGGCCTCCAGTAGGCTACAAACACGAGAAACTACTTGCAACTCCTGGACGGAGAACTAGGGTGAATAAGAAGCCGAGAGGGTCCATTGGTTTCGGGCCCAATGCATGGTAGTAGCTGATTCTTAAATCACACATACAGATCTCAGTGCTTAAGGTCGGCTTCAATGAAACAACCCACCATGTACTCCTACATGGCCTCTCATCGATACCTTTACCAAATCGTGTTCACCACACCACTCTCATTACCGACATAAACATTTCACTCTAGCCATCACCCAGATGAACCAGACCTGACACGACTCTAAGCATAGCAGGCATAGCAAGGTAGGAACAACACATACATATGGCTCAATCAACTCCTACACATGCTAGTGGGTTTCATCTAGTTACTGTGGCAATGACAGGTCATGCAGAGGAAATGGGTTCAACTACCGTAGCACACAGCAGTTTGAAACGCGTTGTCTTAATGCAGTAAAAGAGAGCAGGAGCGAGAACATGGGATTGTATCGATATGATCAAATGGTTGGTTGCTTGCCTGATGGTTCGATGCACTGATACGGTTCTTCGTTGGGGTAATCACGGTACTCCTCGGAGGCAGAACCTGTCGCAAAGGACACCAATACACAACCATCACCAAACAATGTGCAACAATATGATGCATGCATGAAACATGGCAATATGAGTGTGTTGGGCTAATGCAACTAAAACCAGAAGGGTTTGAACAAATTTGAATCAAAGATTCAAATTTCAAACTCAAACATGGCCTTTTAAAGTGCTTTTCCTTGTTCTGCTTAAAACATCAATTTAACTTGTTTGATCATGCATGAAAATAGTACAGATGGATAGATTTGATTTTTCTGATCATTTTTCATATATAATTTGTCCAATTTGGAGTTACAGAATAAAAGTTATGAATTTTTGAAGTTTAAATTATATTCTGGAATTTCCTGATTTAAATTAAATCCAGAAAATCAATTACTGCGTCAGCCTGACGTCAGTGTGACGTCAGCAGGTCAACGGAACAGGTCTGGGTCAAACCTGACAGTGGGTCCCGCATGTCAGGGTGATTATTTTAACTAAAATTTAATTAAAACTAATCCTGTTTAATTAACAGGGCTGGGCCCCACCTGTCATTGACTCAGGGGAGTCAACCAGGGCCCACCCGTGGTCAAAGTCAAAGCCAGCGACGCTGGCGTTTAGCCGCCGGCGAGCCCGACGCGGCGGCGGGAGTGGTTTTGGCCATTTCGGCCACCAAATGGGCCGCGAGACCACCGGAGTGGAGCTGAGGACAAACCGCAGCTCTTGGCGGAGTCCGTTGGGGTCGGGGTGGCCGGAGTTGGCGCCGGCGACGACTTTGGCGGCCACCGGGGTTCGGTCGAAGATGAACTTGGCGCTAGAGGGGTCGGTGAGGCTCGTGGAGTGGCTAGCTAGGTGTTGCGGGACTCGGTGAGTAAGATGGACACCATCTTGTGGCCGGAGTGTGGCCGGAAGCACGTCGGCGACGAGATCCGCGGCGGTGCGGGCGTGTGATCCTCGTGCGGTGGCTACACGGCTCAGGAATGAGAGAGAGAGGGTCGGAGGAGTAGCTAGGCTCACAGCGCTCCCGTAGAGGCCACTGGCGAGGTCGGGGACGAGCTGAGGCGGCGACGGCGTTGAAGGGGATCTCCGGCGACGGTGAGCTCGGGCGAGGTCGGTGCGGTGGTCTCGGGCCGCACGAGCACACGGGGCTCGGCTAGCTCGATGAAGTAGAGGACGGCGGAGCTTCTGGACAGGGTGGCGCGGCGTGGAGACGACGGGGAGCACGGCTACGGCGGTGGTGCGGCGACGGTAGCGTCGGCCATGGCGTGGGAGCGCGAGGGAGAGGAACTGGGGGCGAATGGAGGTGTCCAGGAGGGTCGGGGCGCGACGTGGAGCTCGTCCAGGCCATCAGGGCGGCGAGAGGGGGAGGCAGGGCGGGGTGCAGCTGCGTGGCGAGCTGCGGTGCCGCCGCCGAGCACCTTGGCTGCCTGCCTGGCAAGCCAAGCAGCTCGCTGGAGCGGTGGCCGGGCTGGGCCGGCCAGGTGGGCTGGCTGGTGGGCCTGTGGTGGCGCCAGGTAAGTTTTCCCTTTTTCTTTTTGTTTCTGTTCTTTTTTTAATACTTCTGCAACTTTGTTGAAATAATTAAAATACTTAGGCAACTCCTAAAATCACCAAATTACTCCTGGTCCATAGTTGGATTATTTCCAACATGAAACATTTTAGCTTGGAGATATTTGAGCATTTAAATATTTTATATAATTTTAAATGCCCAAATTCAAATATTTATGACTTAATTCAAAAACCCTAAGATGGCCTAGGAAAATGTGCACCACTTTTGGCAGAGGTTCTGAACCAAGACAAAAATGATGGGCATTTTAGAAGGGCATTTCAGGTTCATTGAAAAGTTTTTTAGTAAACCCTAGTTGGTTTCAGAGGGGACTGGGGGTTCTGTCATCCCCATTTCAAGTTTCTGATGAAAAAGTAGACATGATGCAACACTCTAATGCATGGTTAACTAGGATGTGACAACTCACCCCCACTCAAAAGAATCTCGTCCCGAGAATTGGGTTCCTCCGGGAAGAAGGCGGGATACTCGAGTCGAAGACGATCCTCCCTTTCCCAAGTTGCTTCATCCTCAGAATGGTGCGACCATTGAACTTTGAGAAACTTGATATTATGACGTCGGGTGGTACGTTCGGCCTGATCGAGGATACGAATGGGGTACTCTCGATATGTAAGATTATCTTGGAGATCAAGCGTTTCGTGGTCCACTCCACGGATAGGATCCGAGAAGCAACGCCTGAGTTGAGAAACGTGGAAGACATCGTGGACTCTGGAGAGGTGCGGAGGTAGTTCCAACTGGTAGGCAACTTCTCCTCGTTTGGCGAGAATGCGAAAAGGTCCAATGTAACGAGGAGCCAATTTGCCTTTGATACCGAAACGATGGGTTCCTTTCAGAGGGGTGACCCGAAGATAAGCCTTCTCGTCAACCTCGAAAGTCATAGCCTTATGTTTTCGGTCATATTGACTCTTTTGACGAGATTGGGCTGTTTTCAACTTTTCACGAACGATACGAACTTGTTCTTCTGCTTCCTGAATCATATCCGGGCCAAAGAATTGTCTTTCCCCGGTCTCTGACCAGTTAAGGGGTGTTCGACACCGTCGTCCATAGAGAACTTCAAAAGGGGCTTTACCCAAGCTAGATTGATAGCTGTTGTTGTAAGCGAATTCGGCAAATGGAAGGCACTTCTCCCAGTCCATTCCGAATGAGATAACAGAGGCTCGAAGCATGTCTTCTAGAATCTGGTTGATGCGTTCCACTTGACCACTCGACTGAGGGTGGAAGGCGGTGCTAAAGGAGAGACGGGTTCCCATAGCATTTTGGAAACTTTCCCAAAATCGAGAGGTGAAAAGACTTCCTCGATCCGAGTTGATTTCCAAAGGAACACCATGAAGAGACACTATACGGGAGATGTATAAGTCTGCCAGCTGGCTAGCGGTTATACTCTCACGAACAGGCAAGAAATGGGCTACTTTGGAAAGACGATCGACAACGACGAAGATAGCATTATTCCCTCTCTTGGTCCTGGGAAAACCGGTAATGAAATCCATACCAATTTTATCCCATTTCCATTCAGGAATAGCTAAGGGTTGAAGGGTGCCAGCAGGCCGTTGATGCTCTGCTTTTACACGACGACAGACGTCGCAATTAGCAATATACTGAGCAATTTCTCTCTTCATCCTAGTCCACCAGAACCTCTGGCGTAGGTCCTGATACATCTTAGTACTACCGGGATGAATAGTGAGAGGAGATTCATGAGCCTCCTTAAGGATCAATCGCCTCAGGTTTCGCACTTTGGGAACCACTAGCCGATCCCCGAAGTATACGACCCCTTGATCATTAATGGAGAAACAATTCGCAATTCCCTTCTGGATGTTTCTCTTGATGCAGGAAATTCCCGGATCTACCTTCTGTGCTTTGATAATCTGATCCGTAAGGGTAGGTTTTGCCACCAAGGTGGAAAGAAAACCTTGAGGTACAATGTGAAGGTTAAGCTTCCGAAATTCCTCATGGAGAAGCGGTTGACTTTGTTGTAACATCAGGTTGTTACAATAAGATTTACGACTTAGCGCATCAGTCATGACGTTGGCTTTCCCTGGGGTGTAGGTTATTCCTAAGTCGAAGTCTGTGATCAATTCAACCCAACGTCTTTGCCTGAGATTTAGATCCGGTTGGGTGAAAATGTACTTCAGACTTTGGTGATCAGTGAATATTTCGCAACGGTTATCGAGGAGGTAATGTCGCCAGGTTTTAAGTGCATAGACTACGGCTGCAAGCTCTAGATCATGAGTGGGATAATTCTCCTCATGTGGGTGCAATTGCCGTGAAGCGTAGGCAATTACGTGTCGATCTTGCATGAGAATGCAACCTAGTCCTTGTCGCGAGGCGTCGCAGTAGATAACAAAGTCCTTGGAGAAGTCTGGCGGTACCAGTACGGGAGCAGAGGTCAGGCGTCTTTTCAGTTCCTGAAAGCTGTGCTCACATTGTGGAGTCCATTCGAACTTCTTATCTTTCTTGAGGAGTTCGGTTAGAGGTTTAGCAACCTTGGAGAAGTTCTCGACAAAGCGACGACAATAGCTCGCTAAGCCCAGAAAACTCCGAACTTGCTTGACCGATTCAGGTGGAGTCCAGTTAAGGACGGCTTGAACTCGCTCAGGGTTAACAGCAATACCTTTACCAGATATTACATGACCCAGATAGGTCACTTCTGACAACCAGAATTCACATTTAGAAAATTTGGCATAAAGGCGATGCTCTCGAAGTTTCTTCAACACTAGCCTTAGATGTTTGGCATGTTCTTCCTCGTTCTTGGAGTAGATGAGTATATCATCGAGGTAAACCACGACGAATTTATCCAAATACTCCATGAAGATTAAGTTCATTAACCGAGAAAAGGTGGCTGGAGCGTTGGTTAAACCGAAGGACATGACGGTGTACTCGTATTGGCCATAACGAGTAACAAAGGCCGTTTTAGGAATGTCCCCGTTTCTGATTTTGATTTGATGGTAGCCCAACCTCAAATCCATCTTGGAGAAGACTGAGGATCCAGCGAGCTGATCATATAGGTCGTTGATCCTGGGGAGCGGATATTTGTTCTTGATTGTGACCAAATTGACAGGTCGGTAATCTACAACCATTCGGTCCGTACCATCCTTTTTCTTGACGAATAGGACGGGGCAAGCCCACGGAGATGAACTAGGGCGGATGAAACCCTTTTTCAAGGACTCATCGAGTTGTTTCTTAAGCTCGGCTAGTTCTAGGGGTGCCATCTTATAAGGTCTTCTAGCAATCGGAACGGTTCCTGGAATGAGGTCTATTACGAACTCAACATCTCTGTCAGGTGGAACACCTGGCAATTCCTCTGGGAAGACATCCGGGAAGTCACAGACTACCGGCACGTCCTCAAGGTCTGGCAGAGGGCTGGCGTTAAGAGAATATAATTGTCGCTTGGCTATTCGGGTCAAGACATTGACTATCTTCCCCGAAGGATGGGTGAGTTGAACAGTCCTAGAGAAGCAATCAATTTTGGCTTGATGAGCCGACATCCAGTCCATACCCAAAATGATATTAATATCTGAAGATTTAAGGGCTATCAAAGATGCGAGGAAAACAAGTCTGTCGACTTGGATTTCATTTCCATGGCTTACTCTAGAAGTTTGCCATTTGGATCCCGGAGTTTGAATTACCATAGAGGTTGGCATATCACCGAATGCGACGTTATGCAAGCGAGCATAGTTTTCAGATATAAAAGAATGAGAGGCTCCTATATCGAAAAGAACAGATGCCGGGTGGCAATTAACAAGAAGCGTACCGAGAACGACGTTGGGATCCTCTTGAGCTTCTTCGGCAGAGATACAGTTGACATGGCCACGTGAAGCGGTGACCGGCTTGGCGTGGAATATTTTTCCTGTCGGCTTGCCACGGCCAACAGCTTTAGCAGACTGGTTGGGGTTGGTCTGGGGACACTCACGCATATAGTGACCAGATTCCCCACACTTGAAACAAGTCACGGAGCTGGTACGTGGAGGAGCATTGTTGGTTGGACCCCCATAGGGCTTGGCCGGTGCAGACTGTTGAACGGGGCGAGGCGCCTGGAAGGATGGCCTCGGTGTGAACCTGGGTGGCAGGGCGGTGTTGGGTACCCACACGCGGCGCTTCTGAGGACCAGCACCGGATGGGGAACCCATATCCCGGCCATGCTTGCGTGTTGCGTCATAGTCAGTCTGACCAGTTTCAGCACTGATGGCTTTGTTGACAAGTTTCTGAAAAGATGTGCACTCATGCAGACGGAGGTCACGACGAAGCTCAGGACTAAGTCCCTTACGGAACCTTGCTTGCTTCTTGGCATCAGTAGACACTTCCTCAGTTGCATATCGTGCGAGATTACCAAACTCCCTGCTGTAAGCATCCACAGAAAGTCGGCCTTGGGTGAAACTGCAAAATTCTTCACGTTTACGGTCCATGAGACCCTCCGGAATGTGATGTTCACGGAAAGCCTCACTGAACTCAGCCCAAGTAGTGACATGGCCCGCTGGGCGCATAGCTCCATAATTCTCCCACCATAGACTGGCGGGGCCTTCAAGATGATATGCAGCAAAGGTGACCTTGTCAGCCTCAGCTACTAGCGCGGAACGCAGCTTGTGAGAGATACTGCGAAGCCAGTCATCAGCGTCGAGAGGCTCGACGGAGTGGTGGAACGTGGGTGGATGCAATTTAATAAAATCACTGAGTGACACCACGTTAGTCCTCTGATGGTGTGCTGTATTCTGTTCAATACGCTCCAACAAACGGTTGGTCTCCCGCTTGTTTCTCTCAGCTTCCATCATAACCTCGGCTAGTGAAGGAGGATGAGGCAGATTTTCATTCCTGCCTTCACTGCCTTCGGCCTGCTCTTGAGAAGCAGGGTTAGCGCGCGTGTTGACCATCCTAGGTAAGCAAGACAATGATTTAGTCAGAATGATAAAATTCCGACATAGGATACAGAATGTAAGGAATAACTCGGAATGCAAGATGATCATCCGTATGACATGGTAAATACAGAAACTGCTTCTTTTATTCCATCGTCATACACACCATACAGGGTTTAGTACAAGACCAAACAAAGTACTATTACGGTGAGAAAAGGATTACATCTCATCGGAGGCATCCCAAGCTCCTATACATTATTTTTCTACACCTCCGGAAAGAGTACAAACTAGGTCATATCCCACGAGTCACGCGGGACGATAGACGACACAGCTAGTGCGAACTAGTGATACAACCACTAACTCAGACCGATCCGTAGTAGTCCTCGTAGAAGTCACCTCCATAGCCTGGAAGCTCAACATGATCATTCGGAAACAGACGATCTCGCGGAGCTTGTGGACCATAGGGGCTAGGATGAGGCCTTGGACCAACAGACGGTGGCCTGCGGGGACCGCGAGGTGGGGTGATGCCTCCTACATCACGCCAAACCATCACGTCCGGCAGAGCAGATCTCACAGGATAGAGATCGCGCATATCCGAATATCCAGCTTGCACCGCCGGTGCGAACCGAGTCAATGTGGCCCAGTGGTCAGCACGGGTATTGAAGAGCTCTAACCTCAAGGCCCGATTTTCACGGTCCTTATCCTCGAGCATCTCAGCAGTGGTGCGAGTCCGTGAATCCTCCTGGGTGGGGTCAGCATAGATAGCCTGGAGATACCCTTGTGCTCCCGGAAGTGATCCTGGCATATACCGGAAATCAGAGTCCCGAAATAGACCAGATCTGACTCGCATAATGGTCATCATAGAGTAGGCGGCGTCCTGCACAGCCATCTCAATAGTAACCCCGAGTCCATAGGAGCAGTGAAGAGGCTCGGTGGATCCAGGATAAGATGGAAATATCCTGACAGTGCAGAGATACTGGCTTTGATTAAAGTCTCGGAATTGCTCTTCGACCGTGTACTCAGGATACCAGCGGTATCCAGCCTCAGTCATTACCCTGACCAACTTGGCAGTATGGCCGGGTACATCTAGGCATCGAGTCAGGCGAACCACTTGATTGAGGTCGCGAGTGGCCATCTGAAAGCACAATCATAATGCAAAGGCATTAGAATTTCTAGCAAAATTTCGGCAGCATAACAGCTGTAAATGCTCAAGAAGGATTTTGAGACATTTAACAAAGGATTTCGTACACACTCAACATCATCATATCACAGTTCTGAATCCATTCTAGCGACATAATATGGTAGAAGAACTGAACTAGGCTTGTATCCAACAAACTTATAAGGTACTACTGAGTAGTAACACGTGATCCTGATAGAGAGAATAGATCCTAATTCCTTAACCCCCGGTGGAAGAATGGACTAACTCAGATCAAAATGTCATAAGATAAAGGAGTAAAAAGAGCCTTACGTTCCAACCCACAAACAATTCCCCTACATATAACTAAAGAATTTCTAGACTCAACATCGACCAGTTTGGCTTGGAGAACCTACAGGCAGTCCGGCTCTGATACCAACGCTGTCAGGACCCCGACTCGATGTCACATCGATCTAGCCGGTAACACCTCATATCACTTTGCGGCCTCACGCACGGTATCCCCACGGGTGTCGCCTTACCTTTGCCCGGGACCGTTTGCGCCTTTTGGCTCACGTATATGATAGTGTCGCTAGCATCCATATGATAAGGAGCCTGGGCTGACATGACTAGTCGTAAACCCAAAGTGGCACAGACTTACTGGGACAGGCATCCATGACCCAGCTTCGAACGTGTCGGTCATTAGCAAATGGGTCCGGGCTGTAGCACTGGGCTAGCAGGACTCCGGTAAACCGGGCTGTAGCGGGCTAACAGGACTCCGGTACTCAAAGCGTGACATTTCCCCGAAGGGACAGACACAGGAACGAAGAAGGACACATGCCGGCCAGCCTAAGTGTTCCAGAGCAGTAGCAAGCTACCATGGCTCAGCGGTAACACTAGGAGACATTTCCCGGTAAGAGAGGCTACTAAAGATAAACGACTAGATAGTCAGATCCCACACATACCAAGCATTTCAATCATACACACAATATGCTCGATATGTGCAAATACAACGAAGCATCACAACATGACTCTACGACACAAGTACTTTATTTAAGGCTCAGGGAGCCATACATAACATACACAAAGGTACGGGTCTCACGACCCAACATACAAGTCATACAGTCATACAAACCAGCAGCGGAAGTAACTTGTCTGAGTACAGACAACTAGTAAAATAAAAGAGGCTTGGAAAGCCTAGCTATACTACATGGTCCTTCACAAGCTCAGGGTCACCACCTGGGTCTTTAGCCTACTCGTTGATGTCAACGTCTACATAGAACCCATCAGAAGGGGTTGCAGCATCTTCTGTAAAAATGTAGATTATAGCAACATGAGTACAAAGGTACTCAGCAAGACTTACATCAGATCCTACATACATGCATGTTATCAAGAAGGGTTGGTGGAGTTATTGCATCAAGCCAGCTTTGACTCTTGGCTAGGCTATCCTACGATACTCCAACTTGAAATGGTTTTGCGCACACGAGTCCACTACTCACCAATTCAATACACTACCGAGGATCCGCCTCCGTCTTCCTACGGAAGAGCCATCCTCGGCACTCACACTTATCTTGAGGCTTTTAGTAGTTTCCATTTACTTGTCTATGAACTGTATAGGCAACCAAGTAGTCCTTTACCGCGGACGCGGCTATTCGAATAGATTATGATAACCCTGCAGGGGTGTACTTCTTCATACACGCTCTCACCACTTACCGTCGTTTACACGACATGTACTCGGCAACCTTCAAGCGGAAGCCCAACGTGGGTGTCGGCCACGACCTACCTAACCACCTAAGCCTCCAGTCCAGGTTTATCGCCTATCCAGGTTCCATCCGCAGGGAGTCCGGCCGAGGTTTCCCATACGGCCCCGAACAATGTGAACAGGGTTCCCGAGATACCTAACGGGTATTCGGTACACCGTGCCACGTACCTACCGCATCACAGCCCACCCCTACGGTCAGCGCTGTCCACGGCCTCCAGTAGGCTACAAACACCAGAAACTACTTGCAACTCCTGGACGGAGAACTAGGGTGAATAAGAAGCCGAGAGGGTCCATTGGTTTCGGGCCCAATGCATGGTAGTAGCTGATTCTTAAATCACACATACAGATCTCAGTGCTTAAGGTCGGCTTCAATGAAACAACCCACCATGTACTCCTACATGGCCTCTCATCGATACCTTTACCAAATCGTGTTCACCACACCACTCTCATTACCGACATAAACATTTCACTCTAGCCATCACCCAGATGAACCAGACCTGACACGACTCTAAGCATAGCAGGCATAGCAAGGTAGGAACAACACATACATATGGCTCAATCAACTCCTACACATGCTAGTGGGTTTCATCTAGTTACTGTGGCAATGACAGGTCATGCAGAGGAAATGGGTTCAACTACCGTAGCACACAGCAGTTTGAAATGCGTTGTCTTAATGCAGTAAAAGAGAGCAGGAGCGAGAACATGGGATTGTATCGATATGATCAAATGGTTGGTTGCTTGCCCGATGGTTCGATGCACTGATACGGTTCTTCGTTAGGGTAATCACGGTACTCCTCGGAGGCAGAACCTGTCGCAAAGGACACCGATACACAACCATCACCAAACAATATGCAACAATATGATGCATGCATGAAACATGGCAATATGAGTGTGTTGGGCTAATGCAACTAAAACCAGAAGGGTTTGAACAAATTTGAATCAAAGATTCAAATTTCAAACTCAAACATGGCCTTTTAAAGTGCTTTTCCTTGTTCTGCTTAAAACATCAATTTAACTTGTTTGATCATGCATGAAAATAGTACAGATGGATAAATTGGATTTTTCTGATCATTTTTCATATATAATTTGTCCAATTTGGAGTTACAGAATAAAAGTTATGAATTTTTGAAGTTTAAATTATATTCTGGAATTTCTTGATTTAAATTAAATCCAGAAAATCAATTACTGCATCAGCCTGACGTCAGTGTGACGTCAGCAGGTCAACGGAACAGGTCTGGGTCAAACCTGACAGTGGGTCCCGCATGACAGGGTGATTATTTTAATTAAAATTTAATTAAAACTAATCCTGTTTAATTAACAGGGCTGGGCCCCACCTGTCATTGACTCAGGGGAGTCAACCAGGGCCCCCCGTGGTCAAAGTCAAAGCCAGTGACGCCGGTGTTTAGCCGCCGGCGAGCCCGACGCGGCGGCGGGAGTGGTTTTGGCCATTTTGGCCACCAAATGGGCCGCGGAGACCACCGGAGTGGAGCTGAGGACAAACCGCAGCTCTTGGCGGAGTCCGTTGGGGTCGGGGTGGCCGGAGTTGGCGCCGGCGACGACTTTGGCGGCCACCGGGGTTCGGTCGAAGATGAACTTGGCGCTAGAGGGGTCGGTGAGGCTCGTGGAGTGGCTAGCTAGGTGCTGCGGGACTCGGTGAGTAAGATGGACACCATCTTGTGGCTGGAGTGTGGCCGGAAGCACGTCGGCGACGAGATCCGCGGCGGTGCGGGCGTGTGATCCTCGTGCGGTGGCTACACGGCTCAGGAATGAGAGAGAGAGGGTCGGAGGAGTAGCTAGGCTCACAGCGCTCCCGTAGAGGCCACCGGCGAGGTCGGGGACGAGCTGAGGCGGCGACGGCGTTGAAGGGGATCTCCGGCGACGGTGAGCTCGGGCGAGGTCGGTGCGGTGGTCTCGGGAAAATGTGCACCACTTTTGGCAGAGGTTCTGAACCAAGACAAAAATGATGGGCATTTTAGAAGGGCATTTCAGGTTCATTGAAAAGTTTTTTAGTAAACCCTAGTTGGTTTCAGAGGGGACTGGGGGTTCTGTCATCCCCATTTCAAGTTTCTGATGAAAAAGTAGACATGATGCAACACTCTAATGCATGGTTAACTAGGATGTGACACAGGGTTAATATGATCTATTCGGATAGGCATGTCCGCGGTAAAGGACTTCTGGGTTGCCTGTACAGCTCATAGATAACTTGAAGTGGATACTCTAAAATACGCAAGATAAGCGTGAGTGCTATGGATGGCGTTCTCGTAGGGAGACGGGAGCGGATCCATAGTGGTGTATTGATATGGTGAATATGTGGACTCGTGTGCGCCACCTCAAAAGAGTTACTTGCAGTCGTAGTTCAGGATAGCCACCGAGTCAAAGCTGGCTTGCTGCAGTTAAACCCCACCATCCCCTTTGTTGATAATGATGCATATGTAGTTAGTTCTGATGTAAGTCTTGCCGGGTACATTTGTACTCACGTTTGCCTATTTTATGTTTTTGCAGAGAGACTTCGGTCTCACTAGTAGTTCCACGTGGACTTCGACGTTTAGCTTGTTACCTCAGCTACGATCTTGTGCCCTCGGCAGTATCTGGTAGATAGTCAGGCTTCTCAGCCTTTTTCATTTATAGTTGTCTGTACTCAGACATGTTAAGCTTCCGCATGTGCTTTGACTTGTATGCTCTGATTGTTGGGTCATGAGACCCATGATTGTAATATCTCGCTCCTCGGAGCCTATTTGAATAAATTACTTGAGTCGTAGAGTCATGTTGTGATGCCATGTTGTATTTGCACATATCGAGCATATTGTGTGTATGCTATTGAAATGCTTGGTATGTGTGGGATCTGACTATCTAGTTGTTTATCTTTAGTAGCCTCTCTTACCGGGAAATGTCTCCTAGTGTTACCGCTGAGCCATGGTAGCTTGCTACTGCTCTGGAACACTTAGGCTGGCCGGCATGTGTCCTTCTTCGTTCCTGTGTCTGTCCCTTCGGGGAAATGTCACGCTTTGAGTACCGGAGCCCTGTTAGCCCGCTACAGCCCGGTTTACCGGAGTCCTGCTAGCCCAGTGCTACAGCCCGGACCCACTTGCTGATGACCGACACGTTCGAAGCTGGGTCATGGATGCCTGTCCCTGTAAGTCTGTGCCACTTTGGGTTTACGACTAGTCATGTCAGCCCGGGCTCCTTATCATATGGATGCTAGCGACACTATCATATACGTGAGCCAAAAGGCGCAAACGGTCCCGGGCAAAGGTAAGGCGACACCCGTGGGGATACCGTGCGTGAGGCCGCAAAGTGATATGAGGTGTTACCGGCTAGATCGATGTGACATCGAGTCGGGGTCCTGACAGTGTTGGTATAGAGGCCATGTAGGAGTACATGGTGGGTTGTCTCATTGAAGCCGTCCTCAGGAACTGAGTTCTGTGTTTGTGATCCATGATTCAGCTACTACCATACATTGGGCCCTGAAATATGACCCCGCTCGACTTCTTATTCACCCTAGTCCTCTGTCCAGGAGTTGCAAGTAGTTTCTGGTGTTTGTAGCTTACTGGAGGCCGTGGACAGCGCTGACCGTAGGGGTGGGCTGTGATGCGGTAGGTACGTGGCACGGTGTACCGGATGCCCGTTTGGTATCTCGGGAACCCTGTTCACATCGTTTGGGGCTGTGAGCGAAACTCCGGCCGGATCTCCTCATGGATGGAACCCGAATAGGCGATAAACCTGGACTAGAGACTTGAGTGTTTAGGTAGGTCGTGGTCTACACCCACGTCGGCTTTCGCTTGAAGTCTGCCGAGCACATGTCGTGTGCAGACGCTAAGTGGTGGAAACATGTATGAAGAAGTACACCCCTGCAGGGTTAACATCAACTATTCGAATAGCCGTGTCCGCGGAAAAGGACTTCTGGGTTGCTTATATCAGTTCATAGACAAGTGAAAGTGGTTACTCTAAAATACGCAAGATAAGCGTGAGTGCTATGGATGGCGTTCTCGTAGGGAGACGGGAGCGGATCCATAGTGGTGTATTGATATGGTGAATATGTGGACTCGTGTGCGCCACCTCAAAAGAGTTACTTGCAGTCGTAGTTCAGGATAGCCACCGAGTCAAAGCTGGCTTGCTGCAGTTAAACCCCACCACCCCTTTGTTGATAATGATGCATATGTAGATAGTTCTGATGTAAGTCTTGCTGGGTACATTTGTACTCACGTTGCTTAATTTATGTTTTTGCAGAGAGACTTCAGTCTCGCTAGTAGTTCCACGTGGACTTCGACGTTTAGCTTGTTACCTCAGCTACGATCTTGTGCCCTCGGCAGGATCTGGTAGATAGTCAGGCTTCTCAGCCTTTTTCATTTGTAGATGTCTGTACTCAGACATGTTGAGCTTCCGCTTGTGCTTTGACTTGTATGCTCTGAATGTTGGGTCATGAGACTCATGTTTGTAATATCTCGCTCCTCGGAGCCTATTGAATAAATACTTGAGTCGTAGAGTCATGTTGTGATGCCATGTTGTATTTGCACATATCGAGCATATTGTGTGTATGTTAATGAAATGCTTGGTATGTGTGGGATCTGACTATCTAGTTGTTTATCCTTAGTAGCCTCTCTTACCGGGAAATGTCTCCTAGTGTTTCCACTGAGCCATGGTAGCTTGCTACTGCTCCAGAACACTTAGGCTAGCCGGCATGTGTCCTTCTTCGTTCCGAATGTCACGCGATGAATTCCGGAGTCCTGTTAGCCCGCTACAGCCCGGTTCACCGGAGTCCTGCTAGCCCAGTGCTACAGCCTGGATTCACTCGCTGATGACCGATACGTTCGTTGTTGGGTCATGTATGCCTGTCCCTGTAAGTTAGTGCCACTTTGGGTTCACGACTAGCCATGTCAGCCCGGGTTCTTTGTCATATGGATGCTAGCGGCACTATCATATACGTGAGCCAAAAGGCGCAAACGGTCCCGGGCCAGGTAAGGTGGAACCCGTGGGAATACCGTGCGTGAGGCCGCAAAGTGATATGATGTGTTACATGCTAGATCGGTGTGACTTAGGATCGGGGTCCTGACACCCAAGCTTAGGCTTTTGTCTATTCTTGAATATCTTGGGGTGCCATGGCCATCCCCAACCTTAGGCTTTTGCCACTCCTTATTCCATAGTCCATCAAAGCTTTACCCAAAACTTGGAAACTTCACAACACAAAACCCAACAGGAAATCTTATAAGCTCCATTAGTGAAAGAAAACAAAACCACCACATAATGTATTGTAATGAACTCATTCTTTATTTATTTTGGTGTTAAACCTATTGTATTCCAAGTTCTCTATGGTTCACACCAGTTACTAGCCATAGATGCATCAAAATAAGCAAACAACACACGAAAAAAAACAGAATCTGTCAAAAACAGAACAGCCTGTAGAAATCTGTAACTAACGCAAACTTATGGAACTCTAACAATACTACAAAAATAGGAAGTCCTGTACAATTGGTCTATTGATCAGCAGCAAAAAGAATCAACGCAAAATCACGTTTCTGCGATTTAACAAAACTAATTTCGTGCGCACAAAGTTTCTGTTTTTCAGCAGAATCAAATTAACTATCACCATAGGTTATCCTATAGGTTCTACTTGGCACAAATACTAATTAAAACATAAAAACACATCTAAACAGAAGGTAGATGCAAAATTTATTACTAAACAGAAACAAAAACAAAAAACACAAATAAAATTGGGTTGCCTCCCAACTAGCGCTACCGTTTAACGCCCCTAGCTAGGCATAAAAGCGAAGATAGATCTAAGTAGTGCCATCTTTGGCACTCAATTCATAAGTAGCTCGCATGATAGATTCATAAGGTAATTTAACTTTATTTCTTGGAAAGTGTTCCATGCCTTTCTTTAATGGAAATTGGAATCTAATATTCCCTTTCTTCATATCAATAATCGCGCCAATCGTTCTAAGGAAAGGTCTACCAAGAATAGTAGGGCAAGAAAGATTGCAACCTATATCAAGAACGATAAAATCTACGGGCACCAAATTTCTATTTGCAACAATGAGAACATCATTACTCCTTCCTATTGACTTTTTAAAGGTGGAATCTGCAAGGTGGAAATTTAAAGAGCAATCATCAAGATCATGGAAACCTAGAATATCACATAAAGTTTTCGGAATCATGGAAACACTAGCACCCAAATCACACAAAGAAAAACACTCATGATCTTTAATTCTAATCTTTATAGTTGGTTCCCACTCATCATTAAGTTTTCTAGGTATAGAAACTTCCAAATTAAGTTTTTCATCATAAGATTGCATCAAGGCATCAACGATATGTTTGGTAAAAGCTTTATTTTGACTATAAGCATGAGGAGAATTAACAACGGATTGCAACAAGGAAATACAACATTCTAAAGAACAATTATCATAATCAAATTCCTTGAAATCCGAGATAGTGGGTTCAATACTATTTAAACTCATGACCTCTCCAATCCCACTTTTACCAAATTTAGCATCAAGATCTAAAAACTCCAAATTCTTGGGACGCCTTCTAAATAAAGTTGAATCATCTCCAGTCCCATTATTATCAAGATTCATATTGCAAAACAAAGATCTAATAGGAGACACATCAATAACTTTAAGATCTTCATCATTATTTTCATTGAAACTAGAAGAACACGCCTTTACAAAGCAATCTTTCTTAGCACACAATCTAGCGGTTCTTTCCTTGCACTCATCAATGGAAATTATCATTGCTTTGAGAGAATCATTGATATCATGATTAAGAGGAGTAGATCTAAGTTTAAGATAATCAACATCAAGCAAATGTCTATCAACGTTCCTAGCCAAATCATTAACTTTGAGCAATTTTTCTTCAAGCAAAGCATTAAAATTCTTTCGAGAGATCATAAATTCTTTCACACTATTCTCAAAATCAGAGGGCATCTTATTAAAATTACCATAAGAATTATTGTAGGAATTTCCATAATTATTAGAGGAATTACTAGGGAACCGTCTAGAATTAAAGTTTCCTCTATAAGCATTGTTTCCAAAACTATTCCTACCAACAAAATCCACATCCATAGATTCATTATTATTCTCAATAAAAGTAGACAAAGGCATATCATTAGGATCAAGAGGAGTATTTTTAGTATCAAACAACTTCATAAGTTCATCCATCTTTCCACTCAAAACATTGATTTCTTCTATAGCATGCACTTTTTTACTAGAAGATCTTTCGGTGTGCCATTGAGAATAATTAGCCATAATATTATCAAGAAGTTTTGTAGCATATCCTAAAGTGATTTCCATGAACGTGCCTCCCGCAGCCGAATCTAAAAGATTTCTAGAAGCAAAGTTCAAACCGGCATAAAAATTTTGTATGATCATCCATAAATTCAAACCATGAGTAGGGCAATTGTGAATCATCAATTTCATTCCCAAGATTGGGCACCATGCTCATGATCAAGTTGTTTAAAATTCATAATATCGTTCCTAAGAGTGATAATCTTAGTGGGAGAAAATACTTAGAGATAAAAGCATCTTTGCACTTGTTCCAAGAATCAATACTATTTTTAGGCAAAGACGAAAACCAAACTTTAGCACGATCTCTAAGCAAAAACAGAAATAACTTCAATTTAACAATATCATTATCCGTATCTTTCTTCTTTTGCATATCACACAAATCAACAAAGTTGTTTAGATGAGTAGCGGCATCTTCGCTAGGAAGGCCGGCGAATTGATCTTTCATAACAAGATTCAGCAAAGTAGTATTGATTTCACAAGACTCAACATCATTAAGAGGAGCAATCGGAGTACTAAGGAAATCATTATTATTGGTATTGGAGAAATCACACAATTTGGTATTATCTTGCGCCATCGAAACAAGTAATCCAACACACAAGCAAATAGAAAAAGGCAAGCGAAAAAGAGAGGAGAAGATTGGGAAAGAGAGGGAAAATAAAACGACAGGGGCTACGGACTATTGAAGCGTGAAGATACAAGACTTAGGGCTACGGCTCGTGTCCGGATGGGACTCTCCTTTGCGCGGAAGACAAGCTTGGCAATCCGGATATCGTATTTCCTTCCTTGTAACCGACTCCATGTAAACCCTAGCTCTCTCCGGTGTCTATATAAACCGGAGAGGATGGTCCTTAGAAGGCCGATCACAATTACAATCATACCATCATAGGCTAGCTCTTAGGGTTTAGCCTCTACGATCTCGTGGTTGACCTACTCTTGTACAACTCATATCTTCAATATTAATCAAGCAGGAAGTAGGGTTTTACCTCCATCGAGAGGGCCCGAACCTGGGTAAACATTGTGTCCCTTGCTTCCTATTACCATCAGCCTAAGACGCACAGATCGGGACCCCCTACCCGAGATCCGCCGGTTTTGACACCGACATTGGTGCTTTCATTGAGAGTTCCTCTGTGTCGTCGCTTTGAGGCTTGATGGCGTCTTCAATCGCCAACAACACGGTCCGGGGCGAGACTCCCCCCTCCCCCCGGACAGGTCTTTGTGTTCGGCGACTTCGCACTGCTGGCCAATTCGCTTGGTCATCTGGAGCAGATCGACAGCTACGCCCCTGGCCACCAGGTCAGGTTCGGAAACTTGAACTACACGGCGGACATTCGCGGAGACTTGATCTTTGACAGATTCGGGCCTGTGCCAGGAGCGCCGGACAGTCACGATAAGCACAGCCTAGACCTGTTGTCGGATAATGCTCGGGACATCACCCCTGCAGTAGCCCCGGATCTAAATCCGGAGCAGGTTGTGTTTCCCGAGGACGGAGGGGTGGACTCTGCCCCGTAGGCCGCATACTCATCGGCGGTGGAGACGAACACAGGTCTCACCTCTGTGGAGGCCTGTAACCCCGGGCCCCCAGACTCGTATCCGGTTGTTGGTTCTGGTCCGCACACCCTCGAGCCAGCCAAGCCAGGTTGGGCTCCGGTAATGGAGTTTACCGCTGCAGACATCTTTCAGCACTCGCCCTTTGGCGACATGCTGAACTCATTAAAGTCTCTCTCTTTTTCAAGAGGCTCTGGGCCAAACTATGTCCGGCTTGAGTGGGAAGTAGGCAACGAAGGAATTCGTTGCCCACCCACCACCCACTTCATTGCCACGGTCGATGATCTAACCGACATGCTTGACTTCGACTCCGAAGACATCGATGATATGGATGATGATGTAGGAGAAGTACAGGAGCCACCGCTCACAGGGCGGTGGACAACCACCTCCTTATACGATATATATATGGTGGACACTCCGAAGGAAACCAATGGCGACGAGGCAACGGAGGATAACCCAAGGCATACACCCCGACGTCCACATATCACTACGGTCCAAGACAGTAAGAAGGATACACGAAGAGGCATCCTAAAGCCTCAGCGCAACGGTCATAAGCGTGAAGCCAAGGAAGCTGGTGCCAAGCCCAGCAACTCCAAGCCCGATCAACAGACAAAGAGCGGCTCAAACCTATCCGGCCCAAGCCACATACTCAATCAACCATGTGAAATTCACGGAACTCCTAGAAGGACGGCGAAGCATACCAATAGAGAATGCCATATCCTCAAAACAAAGCGACCGGTTATGTGCCGGAAACAATGAAGGGAGGCGTCTAGTCAAGAGACCCCCCAGAGCACAACAGTACGGCCGATCCCCCCCCAACACACTAACCACAGAAATTCAATTGCCATACCCCTACACCTAGTAGTCCGGGAAAAACACCCGTGGGTATGAAACCACAAATAACACCTTCTATAAGATGTCAGGTGCAAAGGCCAAGTCCATTGGCCCACTGCTCTCACGGTTGTTTTCATATAACCAAAAAATGTGACGCCATCGGCGCATTCCCCTCATACGGTAACCCACCGTATGCTAACGGGATGAACCACGTTGACTAGATTCCACGTAGTAAACCATTAGGCCAACACCAGTGATATACTCACGCCTGCGTGCAAGGCTGAACCCCGCCCCTAGAGCGGAAATCATATAGCTGCCGGTGTAGCAAGTCGTGCATGCCTATCAAAATTTTGATATGATAGCCAACTATCTGGACACTAGCTAAGGAGTCTGCACTGCTTCACGGTGTAGCGGCTGGGGTCACCAGGGTCCGATCAGGAACTCTTAGACCAACCACAAGAGGAAGTTTGGCTGCCTCCAAGGATTTGCCTTCACAAACTAACTTTGATGCAGAACAGGATTGGCGGTGGGGAACCAGCCCGGACACACAAGGACAGAACCATGCAGGAAGAAGGCAGTTCGGTACACTTTCGATCCACTCATAGATCCTTACAGTCCAGCCATCACAGGTTCCGCCAAAAAACCATCTCTTTTCATAATCATAAATCGCACTCATATGCATAGCCATATTATCCTGCTACAATGCGTAGACTTAAATAACACGCATCAGTCATCATTTATCATCGACGCCTCTTCGCCACAAAACGGCAGCCATGCTTCGTGTTACACCCGGTTATGCCAGGGGCTCCACAATATGGCAATAAAGTCCGACCGCCTTCTCGGTCGCTTGGCACCCCGGACTTATAGCACTATATGCATCAGCTCGGAATCATGTCTTGGGTCATTGGTTGGGTTTGCCCGGCTCCCATGTTTTGGTACCTTACGTTCCGTTCCGTCGGCTAAGGTAGCACTGGGAGAACTACTGTGATTGTGTCCCGCTTCTGCCGGACGAGCACCTCAGTAGAGAAAGCCGAAAACTGACTGTCATGATGCAGCGAGAGCTAGTCAGCTGTTCGAGAGGTTGTAAAATCCTTAAAGATTTATTCCGCATAACGCCATCATAAATGCAGATTGTGATGGATCGGTCTTCCGATCAGGCGCCGATAGAGCCCTTAGTTCGGCCTTCCGAACACTAGGGGTTGCGCCGACCATACTCGAAATTCCTATGGCTAAGTGAGAGTAGTAAAGCCCTATAGTCTGATTGCCTGGTTTGTGGTGAGAAACACCTCCTCAAAAGGACCCAACCATGGGATAAAGAGTGTTCAGATATATCCCGAACACCCCCATATTTTTCGCGTGGGGGCAGAAGCCGATGACTGGCCAACTCTCAGAATTTACATACAATAAACAGCCGCACAGGAAGAACATATGTTCAAACAAAACAGGCAATATATAATAAAAGTGCCATTATCCCATATTACAAATATCGGCATAAATGCCCTCAGGGAAATATAATGTCTTTGGTGCACTTATCCGCCGCAAGGCGGGCCCCCTTCAGTACACCTTCATAGTACAGTTCGGGCTTGCGGTGCTCCTTACCCTTCGGTGGCCCCTCATTCATCAGCGTCTCTGCATCAAGCTTCCCCCAATGCACTTTTGCATGGGCGAACACCATGCGCGCACCTTCTATACAGACTGATCGCTTGATAGCATCAAGCCGAGGACAGGCACCCGCAATCCGCTTCACGAGTCCAAAGTAACTGCTTGGAATTGGCTCCGCAGACCACAACCGGACAACCAAGTCCTTCATGGCTAGTTCGGCCGCCTGGTCCAGTTCGACTAGCTGCTTCAGCTGAAAGATAAAAGGCACCGGATAGTTCGGCGCCAAATACCTAGAACAGAAGTTCCTCTCCGTAGATTTCCTCTCGTCGGTCCGGTAAAATTGGGCGGTGTCTGATATGCTGCGAGGCAGATCCACAAACGCCCCTGTAAAATCAAGAATTCAGCTTGCCGCTTAGAGTTCTCACCACTATCATGTAATAATGGCCATAAATACAACATGCCGTACCACCCGCGACATTCCAGGCCTCCTGAATGTCTCATACAGCACCTCGGGCTTCTTCCCGAGCATCTTCCGCGGCTTGGAGAGCTTGGGCGAGTTCGGATTCTTTCCCTACTAGACTCTGCTCCAAGCTCTCACTTTTCGTCACAGCCTCCTGAAGCTCCCGTTCAGCTGTGATGACCCTGGCCTCGTGTTTTTCACGAAGCGTCTGTTCGGCGGCAGCCTTCTCGTTGGCATCAGCCAAAGCCTTCTTCAGTGCCTCATATTCGGCACTCGCTCCTAGGGCATACGACACAAATACTTTTCAATAGGGACAACTATTCATTCGTGCCTCGTGCAAGACAATGTTTAAACATACCTTGCTTATCCTCTAATTGCTTCTTCACACGGCCAAGTTCTTCCTCGGCCCGTTCCAGGCTCTGCTTCAGTTCAGACACCTCCGCATTATGTGCTCCGTCTTCTCCGCAGACGCCTGTTTTCAAACAAAGGGGTATACATCATTAACAAAGGTTCCCACGACAAAAGAGGGTTTGATCCCCTGCCCGGCTCTCTCTCTTTCGCCGGACAGTGTATCAGGGGCTACTACCATATTATGATGATTCTTTAAAGGTTCCTTAGAAACCATACCTCAAAAGCCTATATAAGTCCAAGGCAGGACTCATTCAGCCCGCTTTCGGCAGACTGAGTCTTTCCAACCACCGTACCCATGAGGGTCCGATGTTCGTCGACAATAGACGCGTTCTTCAACGCTGTCGATAGACCGCCCGACAGCTCTGCATGGACAGAGGTTATCGGCGGAGTAAGCATGTCTCCTTCCGCCGAATGTGGCCGCTTGCCCGACCCTGGAGCCTTAGAGGTCTCCAGGACCTTATCCGGCTGAGGGCCGAACACAAGATCGCCCCCGTTGTCAACACGTCGTGGGGCCGCTGGCCCCATGTGTCCAGCCCCAGAAACATGCCTCCCCTGCTCTGGGTCACTTTGGGACGACACCTCGGTGTCGCACCTGGCCTTCGGAGAAGGATCCTCCGGAGGTGTCTCGCTCGCTACAACATCCGAGCTTAGCGAATCCTCCGATGAGGACTGTCCGGCTGGAGACCCCGCCGGGCTGTACGAGATATTGTACCCTGACGGCTCTGGATACATAGGGGCATTCGGATTTCGGTCACTTACGATCTTTCCAGGGGCTGGGCCCTGGGATTCCAGTCCGGGCTGTTATCGGCAGCCGTAGTGGATGCCTCTGGATGGCAACCTCTCCCCCTCTTGGGCGATTCAGCCTCCAGGGACGGGGAAGCTGCTTGCTTCTTCCCACCTTCAGAGTGAGGCTTATCCTCCTCTTCTTCTTCCTGTTCGTCTTCGGAAGAAGGAGCATTGCTGGAGTCTCCGGATTTTGCGTCCGAAGCCTCGCGGCGATGGAGGCCACTCCGGGTCCTCTTGACCTCCTTAGGGGCCTCCTTTTTTGGCGCCTCGTAAGGCGCGGGGACCAGCATCTTCGTCAGAAGAGGTCCGGCCGGTTCCTCTGGCAGTGGGGCCAGACAATGTGTCTGCTCCACCTTCTTTATCCATCCCCGAGGTCACGAAACATGATTAGAATGTTTCCCTAGCAACGTGTCAACTAATGCGAGGATGGACAGAGTGCAGCTATAACTTACCGGGCTTGCGAAATGGGATAATTAATACCCACGGTCCTCGGCGGAGCCCGGCCCCGATTTGCCGGACTTAAAGAGCACCTTCCAGATATCCTTGTGGGAGGAATCATAGAGCTCCCGAAGGGTTTGGTGCCCGGTTGGGTCGAACTCCCACAAAGTGTAGGCTCGGCGCTGGCAAGGGTGAACCAGGCGAACCAGCATCACCTGGACTATGTCGACGAGTTTGACGTCTTTATCGACCATGCTCTGAACGGGCGTCTGGAGCAGTAACAGCTCATCGGACAAGGAGCAGTTTGGGCCCTTCTTGGGCCAGGACGTGAGCCGCAGTGGGGCTCCGGATCTGAATTCAGGAGCTGCAGCCCACTTTTTGCCGCGTGGGTCGGTGATATAGAACCATTGCTGCTGCCACTCCTTGCCGGAGTCGTTGAAGGCGCCCTTCGGCCATACGACCTTGGGCATCTTGCTCACCATGGCGCCGCCGCACTCGGCGTGTTCGCCACTCACCACCTTGGGCTTCACATTGAAAATCTTCAGCCACAGGCCGAAGTGAGGCGAGATCCGGAGAAAGGCCTCGCACACGATGAGGAACGTCGAGATATTGAGGAAGGAGTTGGGGGAAAGATCATGACTCCACAAACGAATGGGTGGAGGGGAAACCCGAGCCCGCGAAAGAAATGGGGAAGGAACACGACTCTCTTGTAAGGCTCCGGAGTAGGGACAACCTGTCCCGCCGGTGGGAGACGATGGCCAATCTTCTTGGCCAGATACCCAGCTACGTGGAGCCTCTTGATATCCTTCTCCCGAACGGTAGAGGCCATCCATCTGCCTCCTGCTCCGGATCCGGACATCTTTGGAAAACCTCTCTTCGATGGAAAAGAAAAGTGCTCGGGCGTTAGGGCTCGAACAGAGGGGAGTGATCTAGCGGAAGGAGAAGGCGTGGGTAAAGAGGAAAGAAACCTTGTTTCTTTATAGAGATGGTAAAAGCTTTTTGCGCCTCCCCACTTGCCTGGTGGAACCTGCTCATCTCCCACTCACTACGATTAGTGGTGCGGTTGGATTACCCATACCCATATTGATGAGAATCCTGTAATAAGGGGACACGATCTCTTCTTTGACAAGACGTGTCAAGGAAACCGCCTCGCAATATGCGTTTGGGCTGGTTGAAGGAAAACGGTTCGAATAATGACCTGACCGTAACGACATATCACGTCGTCTAAAAAGTTGTCAGTTGAAGTATCATTCTCTCTACGGTGGTATGTGAATATCACTTTGCAGATCCGGACACGGTCTACGTGTTCGATAATAACCTTGGAGTATTCGGAAGGAGGAACCCGCCTTGCAATGCCGAAGACAAGATTGCGCGCCGGACTCATCGTCATTGAAGCCTGGTTCAGGGGCTACTGAGGGAGTCCTGGATTAGGGGGTATCTGGACAGCCGGACTATATACATCGTCTGGACTATTGAAGCGTGAAGATACAAGACTCAGGGCTCCGGTCCTTGTCCGGATGGGACTCTCCTTTGCGTGGAAGACAAGCTTGGCAATCTGGATATCGTATTTCCTTCCTTGTAACAGACTCCATGTAAACCCTAGCTCTCTTCGGTGTCTATACAAACCGGAGAGGATGGTTCTTAGAAGGCCGATCACAATTACAATCGTACCATCATAGGCTAACTCTTAGGGTTTAGCCTCTATGATCTCGTGGTAGATCTACTCTTGTACAACTCATATCTTCAATATTAATCAAGAAGGAAGTAGGGTTTACCTCCATCGAGAGGGCCCGAACCTGGGTAAACATTGTGTCCCTTGCTTTTGTTACCATCAGCCTAAGACGCACAGATCGGGACCCCCTACCCGAGATCCACCGGTTTTGACACCGACAGTGGGGGAGAGGAAAACGAGAGGCAAATGGCAAATAATGTAAATGCGAGGGAGATGAGTTTGTGATGGGTACTTGGTATGTATTGACTTGAGCGAAGACCTCCCCGGCAATGGCACCAGAAATCCTTCTTGCTATGTCTTGAGCTTGCGTTGGTTTTCCTTGAAGAGGAAAGGGTGATGCATCAATAGTAGCGTAAGTATTTCCCTCAATTTTTGAGAACCAAGGTATCAATCCAGTAGGAGGCTCCTCAAAAGTCCCACGCACCTACACAAACAAACAAAGAACTCACAACCAACGCAATAAAGGCGTTGTCAATCCCTTCACGGCCACTTGCGAAAGTGAGATCTGATAGAGATAGTATGACAAGATAAATATATTTTTGGTATTTTATAATATATATGCAAAAATTAAAGATGCAAATAAAAGTAGATTGAAAGCTAATATGATAAAAGATAGACCCGGGGGCCATAGGTTTCACTAGTGGCTTCTCTCAAGATAGCATAAGTATTACGGTGGGTGAACAAATTACTGTCGAGTAATTGATAGAAAAGCGAATAATTATGAGATTATCTAGGCATGATCATGTATATAGGCATCACGTCCGTGACAAGTAGACCAACTCCTGCCTGCATCTACTACTATTACTCCACACATCGACCGCTATCCAGCATGCATCTAGAGTATTAAGTTCATAAGAACAGAGTAACGCATTAAGAAAGATGACATGATGTAGAGGGATAAACTCAAGGAATATGATATAAACCCCATCTTTTTATCCTCGATGGCAACAATACAATACGTGCCTTGCAACCCTTTCTGTCACTGGGTAAGGACACCGCAAGATTGAACCCAAAGCTAAGCACTTCTCCCATGGCGAGAAAGATCAATCTAGTAGGCCAAACCAAACTGATAATTCAAAGAGACTTGCAAAGATAACTCAATCATACATAAAAGAATTCAGAGAAGATTCAAATATTTTTCATAGATAAACTTGATCATAAACCTGCAATTCATCGGATCTCGACAAACACACAGCAAAAAGAGTTTACATCGAATAGATCTCCACAAGAGAGGGGGAGAACATTGTATTGAGATCGAAAAAGAGAGAAGAATCCATCTAGCTAATAACAATGGACCCGAAGGTCTGTGGTAAACTACTCACAACTCATCGAAGGGGCTATGGTGTTGATGTAGAAGCCCTCCATGGTCGATTCCCCCTCCGGCGGAGCGCTGACGAAGGCTCCAAGATGGGATGTCGCGGATACAGAAGGTTACAATAGTGGAAATTGTTTTTCGTTGGCTCCCTGGATGTTTTCGGGGTACGTAGGTATATATAGGAGGAAGAAGTACGTCGGTGGCCGCTCGTGGGGCCTAGGAGACAGGGGGCACGCCCAGGAGGGGTGGGTGCGCCCTCCTATCTCCTAGCCGCCTCGATTGCTTCTTGACTTGCACTCCAAGTCCTCTGGATCACGTTCGTTCGAAAAATCATGCTCTCGAAGGTTTCATTCCGTTTGGACTCCGTTTGATATTCCTTTTCTTCAAAATACTGAAATAGACAAAAAAACAGCAATACGGGCTGGGCCTCCGATTAGTAGGTTAGTCCCAAAAATGAAATAAATATGTAAAATAAAGCCCATAGACATCCAAAAAGGGGTAATATAATAGCATGGAACAATAAAAAATTATAGATACGTTGGAGACGTATCACCAGAAAATGTTGTTGTTGTACAGATGCACGAGAGATGCTAGCTCGATAGCTCAAATGGGCTAGATACGCTCTAGTGCACCAACCTATAATAGTAGTCATGCCGTCTTCAATCCCGAATATGCTATGTATGTGGTGTCTAGTATGATGCTACTATGCAAATGGCACGATGCTAATGCTTACAAGCTCTTTGTTTCTCCTCTTTTCCTTAGAAGATTTTTTTTATTTTTTTTATTTTTCACTAGGCTTGATGCTCGAGCCAAGTATGACATGAGACGAGTATGTAAGATATGCACGAGAGAGACTTATGGCACAATGATGATAGCAACATGATTTGCATGCTAAATGTAGTTATGCGGAGTAAGTGTATCACTAAGGTGCACCAAGAGCGTGGCCCGACAATTCTCAACTCGTTAGTGTCGATAGGTAAGTGACACAAAATGGCTCGGGTTATCAATGCAATGGCAAGGAAATGTACTAGGTCTCATCGAGGTTACCGTCCTTGCTTACGGTTGGTATGAGGATGAAGTGGTTGTTGTCAATGTCAAGGTCGAAGCGATGATGAAGAGCGGTGTCGTCGATGTCAAACTGTTCCTAAGTAGCCGAAACACCTTAGGAAACAGAAATCAAAACTCAAAATCAGTCGAATGCGGAAGGTGGATGTTTTTATGAGGAAATTTTTTGATGGAGGAAAATCATGGTGGTAATGTTCTAAGTGGATGGGGTATGTCAAGAGCTACAAAACGAGCTAAAGAACACAAAAAAGGGCTTTAGAGGTGAAAGTTATGATGAAAACGGAGATAGTGTTCGGTTGAAATGGGGGGTGCGGTCGCCCGAGGGTTGGGGGTGCGGGTGCCCCGGGTGGTCACGGCAAACAGGTCCGGGGATGCGGGCACCCGGGGGTTTGGGTGCGGGTGCCCGAGGGTCTCCGATTTGGGGGGAGTTTTTTTAGAAGAGGTCAAATTCGGTGGGTTTCATGGTGGGAAGGGTGGGGATGGTTGGGGAGGGGCTAGATCCACTTGCCAAACAACAAATCCATGGACCAAAACAACAAAATCTCACAAGAACCAACAAATTGCAAGAAAAAATTTTGGGGCTATTTTTGTGGGGATTTTCAAATTGGGACCAAAAAGCAACAAAAATAGGCTAGCAAATGGGGGTAGGGACTCCAAGATGTGAATCAACCTTTCTCATGATACCAAGATGTTGTAGGGTGAAACCCTAGAGGGGATATTTTAACACTTGGACGGGGGGGGGGGAGTGATGGACACACAAGAACATAAGGGGAAATCACTCAAACCAACCCAAATCACACATCCACTAGAGTAGCATACATGAGATCCACAAGCATACAAGAACAATTCAAGGAAAATAGCACTACGGTAAAGTTCTTCCCACTCACTAGAGAAGTGAGGTTTTGGTGATGATCTTCTCCAAGAGGAAGCCTTGATAATCCACCAGGATTCTTCCCAAGAGGGGTCTTGATCTCCAAGAGGAGGGGAAGATGAGAAAAGCTCTCTCAATGTCTATCCAATACTTTGCTAACCCTCAAAACAAGCTAGGATAGGAGTACTTATAGGCTAGGGACGATTTGGGGAAGAAAAGGGGGGTACAAGAGTCTTTGCGTGTAGTGCACGCAGGCATAACTGGAGGGGTTCGGGAATCCGGGGTAAAGGGGCTCAGGACCTGAAGGAGGGGCACCGAGATGGCCGGGCATCCGGGGGCCAAGGGCCGGGCACCCGGACCTAAAGGGGCCAGCGTCAGGGGAGGCCAGGAACCCGAGGGTGATGGCCCAGGCACCCGGGGGCGAGGGGCAGCACGCAACGGAGGGGGGCCGGGCACCCGGGGCCATTTGGCCGGGCACCCAGGGCGGCCAAGGCCAGTGCCCAGGCAGAGGGGCCGGGCACCCGGGGCCTTCCTGGCTGGGCACCCGAGGTGTGCAGGGGTGGCTCCCAGCCGGCGGCCGAGCACCCGGGGGCGAAGGTGGTCCGGCACCCGGAGTGTCCAGGAACTCCGCATCTTAGTTCTTTGCATTGCCAACTTCCCATTCCCGCTCCTTGGGTGCTTATGTTTCCATCATAGCTTCCTCATGGTCATCTCCTTGGTACCTAAGTAAGTAAGAATGCACAACATATTCATTTGAGGTAGGACCCAACTCTTAGGTGAATCCGGATGAAGTTCGAAGAGGAAAGAGTTAACCTCGGTTTCGATGGCACGTGCACGGCCTCTCGTCATTGGTCCTCCTCGTGGTGCTTGATGAGCTGTAGTAGATTCCTTGGGGATGATGGACCGATGCTCCGTATCAGATCCTCATGTAGATACTAGCACTACTTCAAGTTAAAATGCTTTATTGCCATGTGCTAGTCATTGTAATTTATCTACTCATGATGTTGCTACATCTTTTGATGAATTACTTTCCTTGCCTTGTTAGTATAATGGTGACGCTTATCCTTCCTCTAGTACTTGTGTTGATACTAACCATGTAGATGAAATCAAAGAGCTCAAGGCCCAAGTCACTTCTTTGAAGAAAGACTTGGAAAAGTGTCATGAAGGAAAGTCCACATTCAACAATATTTTGACTGGACAAAAAATCCCCCAATGACAAGGGTGGACTTGGATTCAACTCCAATAAGAAGAAGAAGTCCAAGATCAACAAGAAGAAGGGCCATTGACAAGTCAAGAATTCAACCAAGATTATTTAATTCAAGTGCAAAATTGAAGGGCATCATGTTAGATCTTTCCCATTGAAGAAGAATACCATTAGTGTCAAGAAATAAGGGGAGAGGCCTCAAGTCAAAACTCAAGTTGAAGAACGACCACTTTCCAAGAAGAGTCAAGTTAATGCTCCTCAAGTTGAGAAATCAAGTGAGAAGAAAGTGAATAGTAGACATTGCTACTTATGTTGCGAGAAAGGTCACGTTACTTCTTCATGCACAAATGGTAACTTGTCCAACCCAATTATTATTAATGATATCTATTCACTTGGGAAGGATAAGGTTGGCAATCTATTTGCCAAATTTGTTGGTACTCAAAGTGGGGTCAAGAAAAGAACCATTTGGGTATCCAAGCCTATTGTGACTAACCTCTTAGGATCCAACTTGGTTGGGGACCAACAAGCTCAAACTTGATTAATAGGTGTTGTTGGAGGGCATTCGTGTCTTGGCTACGTTATGAAGAATTAAGGTGTCTTCATCATTCATCTTGTCTCAAGCCAAGTCATTAGGATTATCAGGTTCCTATCTTATGTCCAATGTCCTTCTTGTGGTAACTTGTACTTGAATTGTTTACATTGAAAGTTACTTGCCCCTTTGCAAGTTTTGGTTTTGTACCTTGCATGTGTTTGTATATGTTTTCTTCCAATTTGCTGTGATACCCCCGTTTATAATCGTGCACTAATCATACACGCATCATGAACGATCACGAACGGTGACCCACGTCAATTTCATAACACAACTCTATGACACAAAGGATAAACATAAATCTTTATATTACAAACCAAGGTCACGAGGACCCAAATACATAAGTCATCAAAGCAAATATTACCTGAGTACATACATAGTTAGACAAGTTTTGCCTTAAGAAGCCTGGGCAAAACAAAGACACTAGATCGAAAGGCGAGGCATCCTTCCTGGGACCTCTAGACTACTCCTGGTCGTCGGCCTCCACGTAGTACGCGCCATGAGGGAAAACTGCATTTGTGGTGCTACCAGCTGTTGCAGCAACCGGGTTGAATGAAAAGGGGAGCAAAGAAACTATGAGTACTCATCCAAAGTACTTGCAAGACTTACTTCAGATCTACACTACATATGCGTCGGTATCAAAGAAATGGGGTAGTATCTGTGGATTAAACTGCTGAAATGCCACAATAAGGGGGAGAAACTCATCCTATCAAAGACTAAATCTTTTGTAGCCATCATATTGAAGTAGTAGAAGAGAGGAACTTTATATGGTATCATCTTGTACATACGTATAACAATAGTCCTGCTCGGAGATCCTCTCCTCGTCTCCCTAAGAGAAAGCGATCACCGGGGGTATCTGTCTCTTATCTGGGTGTGTTTTAACAAGTATCCAGTTTTAGTTATAAGATCAGGATACAACTCCAAGTCGTCCTGTTACCGTGGAGACGACTATTCGAACAGAGTAATGCAATAAGAACGATGACATGGTGTAGATAAGATCTATTGATGTAGAAATAGACCCCATCTTGTTATCCTTAATAGCAATGATACATACGTGTTGGTTCCCCTTCTGTCACTGGGATCAAGCACCGTAAGATCGAACCCATCAAAAAGCACCTCTTCCCATGGCAAGAAAAATCGATCTAGTTGGCCTAACTAAACCAAAGATTCAAAGATGAAATACGAGGCTATAAGTAATCATGCATCTAAGAGATCAAAAGACTCAAATAAATTTCATGGATAAAAACATAGATCTGATCATAAACTCAAAGTTCATCGGATCCCAACAAACACACTGCAAAAAAGAGTTACATCAAATAGATCTCCAAGAGACCATTGTATTGAGAATCGAGAGAGAGAGAGAGAGAGAGAGAGAGAAGAGGAAGCCATCTAGCTACTAACTATGGACCCGTAGGTATACAATGAACTACTCATGCATCATCGGAGAGGCACCAATGAGGATGATGAACCCCTCCGTGATGGTGTTTAGATTGGATCTGGTGGTTTTAGAACTTGCGGCGGCTAGAATTGATTTTCGTCGACTCCCCTAGGGTTTCTGGAATATTGCGGTATTTATGGAGCAAAGAGGCGGTGCGGGAGGTCACCGAGGTGGGCACAACCCACCAGGGTGCGCATGAGCCTCCAGGCGCACCCAGGTGTCTTGTGCTCACCTCGGGCCCCATCTTCGGTACTTCTTTGGCCCACTGGATGTCTTATGGTCCAAAAAAATCCACAAAAAGCTTCGCTGCGTTTGGACTCTGTTTGATATTGATTTCCTGCGATGTAAAAAACAAGCAGAAAATAACAACTTACACTTGGCACTATGTCAAGAGGTTAGTCCCAAAAAATGATATAAAGTTGCTATAAATGATTGTAAAACATCCAAGAGTGATAATATAACAGCATTGAAGAATCAAAAGTTCTAGATACATTGGAGACATATCAGCATCCCCAAGCTTAATTCCCGCTCGTCCTTGAGTAGGTTAATGATAAAAACATAATTTTTGATGTGGAATGCTGCCTAACATGTTCATCACATATTATTTTCTTTGTAGCATGGACATTTGGACTTTTATATGGTTCAAAGCAATAATCTAGTTTTTGACATGAAGATTTTAATACTCAAGCATATCAACAAGCAACCATGTCTTTCAAAATGTTAGCACTAAAGCAAGTTACCCCTAGCCCATTATGCTCAATCATTGATCCATTCATGAAACACACTCGCATATTAGCTACACCCAATGCTCAAGTATGATCATAGTGACCCTTAGTTGGTGCTTTATAAGAGAAGATGGAGACTCACGTAAAATAAAAATTGCATAAAGTAAAAGAAAGGCCCTTCGTAGAGGGAAGTAGGGATTTGTAGAGGTGCCAAAGCTCAAAGCAAAAAAAGTAGAGATAAAACATTTTGGGTGGCATGCTTTTCCTGTCAATGAAAACAATCGAGTAGTTCCCAATACTTTCCATGCTAGATACATCATAGGCGGTTCCCAAACAGTAAATAAAGTTTAACCGTATCCACGGGTGCCTTCCATACTAATACTTTCCAAGGAATTTATTATTTGACAACATAAAGTAAATTCATTTTTCATTTCGGGACTGGGCATCCCTAATACCTTTGACATACTCTCGTGCAATGACAAGTGAATAAACACTCATCTTGAGAATAACATATCTAGCATGGAAATATATCAGCCACCCCCTACCGTTTCATGAGCGGTACGAGCACACAAAAGAGAAATTTATTTTGAAAATTAGAGATGGCACATACAAATTTGCTTAGAACGGCAAAATAATACCGCATATAGGTAGGTATAGTGGACTCATATGGCAAAAACTAGTTTAAAGGATTTTGGATGCACAAGTAGTGATCATACTTAGTGCAAATGAAGGCTAGCAAAAGATTGGGAAGCATCCAACCAAGAAATGAAAAATCTCATAACCGAGCATTAAGCATAACTAACACCGAATAATGCACCACAAGTAGGATGTAATTTCATTTCATAATTATTGACTTTCGTGCTTGCATAGGGAATCACAAACCTTAACACCAACATTCTTACTAAAGCACAATTACTCATCAACATGACTCACATATCACTATCATCATATCTCAAAACTATTACAAAGAATCAAGTTTATTTTGTCCAATGATCTTCATGAAAGATTTTATTATATCCTTCTTGGATATCTATCACTTTGGGACTAGTTTCATATGTTGCTTTTGATTGCTCAAACAAATTTAAGTGAAGACCATGAGCATAAAAATTTCTTCTCTTAAAATAATCTAAGTGAAGCAAGAGAGAATTTCTTAATTTTTTTACTATCTCTCAAATAAATCTAAGTGGAGCATGAGAGCATTTCTTCAAAAATAGTTAAGCACACCATGCTCAAAAAGATATAAGTGAAGCACTAGAGCAATTCCATAGCTCATAAAGATTTAAGTGAAGCATAGAGAGCAATTCTAATAAGTCATAACGTAATTTTGGCTCCCTCAACTAGGTGTGTCCAGCAAGGATAGATGACTTAAAACAAAAAGCAAAACAAGCAAAGACTCATATCATACAAGGCGCTCCAAGCAAAACTCATAATATGCGACGAATAAAAATATAGCTCCAAGTAAAATACCGATGCTTGTTAGAAGAAAGAGGGGATGCCACTCAGGGGCATCCCCAAGCTTAGTTGATTGATACTTCTTGAATATTATCTTGGGGTGCCTCGGGCATCCCCAAGCTTAGCCTTTTGCTAATCCTTATTCCTTCATCCATCGCAATCTCACCCAAAACTTGAAAACTTCAATCACACAAAACTCAACAAAACCTGCAAATCACTACTATAAGTATTGTTGCAAACCCATTCATATTTTATTTTTGCATTATATCTACTGTATTCCAACTTTTCTATAGCAAAAACTCTTCAAAGAAAACCATAGAATCATCAGAACAAGCACACAACGCAAAGAAACAGAATCTGTAAAAAAAACAGTCTGTAGTAACCAGGGAACTTCATATACTTCTGTAACTCCAAAAATTCTGAAAAATTAGGACCACATGGTTAATTTGTATATTAATCTTCTGAAGAAAGAATCAACTCAAAAGCACTCTTCTGTTAAAAATGGGAAAAAATCTGAGCGCAAAAGTTTCTCTTTTTCAGCAATATAAAATCAACTATCACCCAAATCATCCAAAGGATTTGCTTGGCACAAACACTAATTAGAACACAAAAAACACAATCATAATAGAGGCATAATTGTGCAAACACTCAAGAAAAGAAAGAGAAAGAGAAAAATAAATTTTATTCATTGGGTTGCCTCCCAACAAGCGTTATCATTTTATGCCCCTAGCTAGGCACAATAATTTTAATGATGCTCATATTAAAGACAAAAATTGAAGCACAAAGAGAGCATCATATAGCATCTGACAATCACACTTAAGTCTAACATACTTCCTATGCAAAGGCATTTTATAAGCAAACATATTATCAAGACAAGAATAATCTAGCATATGCAAGGAAGGACAAAGAAACAATAGCAAACCCAACATGAAGAGAGGTAATTTAGTAACATGAAAATTTATACAATCATATTTTCCTCTTTCATAATAATTACATGTAGGATCATATTCAAATTCAACAATATAGCTATCATATAAAATTTTCACTACATGATCCACACGCATAAAAAGTTGACACTCTTCCAAGATAGTGGAATTATCATTAAATAAAGTCATGACCTATCCAAGACCACTTTTATTAAAATTTTCATAAGATTGATCATGCTCCAAAGTAGTGGGATCATTTTTACCTAGAGTTGACACTCTTCCAAACCCACTTTCAATATTATATCAAACATATTTATCATGAGGCTTAAATAAATTTTCAAGATCATAAGAAGAATCACCCCAATCATGATCATTGCAATAAGTAGTGGACATATCAAAATTAGCATCCCAAGCTTGGGGTTTTGCATATTATTAGCACAATTGCCATTAATAGAATTTATAATAACATCATTGCAATCATGCTTTTCATTCAAGGAGCTATCATGAATCACTTTATAAATTCCTTTGTTTAACACTTCATCACAATTTTCCGATTCATAAATCTCAAGCAAAACTTCATAAAGATAATCTAGTGAACTCAACTCACTAGCAACTGGTTCATCATAATTGGACCTTTTTTGAAAATATTAGCAAGTGGATGAGGATCCATAACAATAGATTTTTAGCAAGCAAAGATGCAAGAAAATAGAAGGCACATGGCAGCACAAGCAAACATGAGATCTAACAAGAAAAAGGCGAACAAAAAAGAAGGCGAATAAAATGACAATTTTTGGTGAAGTGGGGGAGATGAAAATGAGAGGCAAATGGCAAATAATGTAAATTGAAAGGAGAGGAGATTTGTTATTAGGAACCTGGTAGATGTTGATAATGTCTCCCCGGCAACACGGCCAGAAATTTGCACGTTGTCGGGAGACTATTTTGACTTGATCCTCCCCGGCAACGACGCCAGAAATCCTTTTGATGTTTGCTTGAACTATGTCGGTATTTCCCCAAAGAGGAAGGGATGCTGCAGCACAACAACGGTAGGTATTTCCCTCAGTGATGAGACCAAGGTTATCGAACCAGTAGGAGAACCACGCAACACCACTTAAATAGCTGCTGCACACAAAGAACAAATACTTGCAAGCCGACATAAGAGAGGGGTTGTCAATCCCCTCACGGGTAAAAAGATAGATAAAATTGTAGTAGATTGGATAAATAGATCTCGCGGGCACGTGAGATAAAATAAATCATTTACTAAAAATTGCAGCAAGGTATTTTTGTATTTTTGGATTTAGAACTGAATATAGAAGCAAATAAAAATAGATCTCGAAGGCAAATATGATTAAGAAGAGACCCGGGGGGCGTAGATTTGACTAGTGGCTTCTCTCGAGAAAAATAGCATACGGTGGGTAAACAAATTACTGTTGGGAAATTGATAGAACTCCAAATAATTATGAGATATCCAGGCAATGATCAATATATAGGCATCACGTCCAAGATTAGTAGACCGACTCCTGCCTGCATCTACTACTATTACTCCACACATCGACCGCTATCCAACATGCATCTAGTGTATATAGTTCATGGAAAAACAGAGTAATGCAATAAGAATGATGACATGATGTAGAGAAGATCTATTTATGTAGAAATAGACCCCATCTTGTTATCCTTAATAGCAATGATGCATACGTGTCGGTTCCCCTTCTGTCACTGGGATCAAGCACCGTAAGATTGAATCCATCACAAAGCACCTCTTCCCATGGCAAGAAAAATCGATCTAGTTGGCCTAACTAAACCAAAGATTCGAAAAGAAATACGAGGCTATAAGTAATCATGCATATAAGAGATCAAAAGACTCAAATAACTTTAATGGGTAAAAACATAGATCAGATCATAAACTCAAAGTTCATCGGATCCTAACAAACACACCGCAAAAAGAGTTACATCAAATAGATCTCCAAGAGACCATTGTATTGAGAATCAAGAGAGAGAGAGAGAACGAGAGAGAGGAAGCCATCTAGCTACTAACTACAGACACATAGGTCTATAAAGAACTACTCACGCATCATTGGAGAGGCACCAATGAGGATGATGAAACCCTCCGTGATGGTGTTTAGATTGGATCTAGCGGTTCTGAAACTTGCAGCGGCTGGAACTGATTTTCGTCGACTCTCCTAGGGTTTCTGGAATATTGGGGTATTTATAGAGCAAAGAAGCGGTGCGGGAGGTCACCGAGGTGGGGAAACCCACCAGGGCGCACCCAGGCACGCCCAGGTGTCTTTTTCTCACCTCAGGCCCCATCTTCGGTACTTCTTTGGCCCACTGGACGTCTTCTGGTCCAAAAAATCCACAAAATGTTTTGCTGCGTTTGGACTCCATTTGATATTGATTTCCTGCGATGTAAAAAACAAGCGGAAAATAACATCTGGCACTTGGCACTATGTCAATAGGTTAGTCCCAAAAACTAATATGAAGTTGCTATAACATGATTGTAAAACATCCAAGAATGATAATAGAACAGCATGGAACAATAAAAAATTATAGATACGTTGGAGACACGTACCTAATTTTTTTTATTATTCCATGCTATTATATTGTCCATCTTGGATGTCTTATATGCATTTATATGCTATTTTATATTATTTCGGGACTAACCTATTAACCTAGAGCCCAGTGCTAGTTTGTATTTTTCCTTGTTTTTGAGTTTCACGGAATAGGAATATCAAACCGAGTCCAAATGAGCTGAAAATTTATGGTGATTTTTATGGACCAGAAGAATCCCCGAAGCAAAAGAGTTCGGCTAGAAGAGTCCCAAGTCAACGACAAGGGTAGAGGGTGCACCCATCCGCCTAGGGCACGCCCCCCTACCTTGTCGCTGACTCGTGGACCCCCCTGACGTGAAAACGACGCAAAAAATCCTATAAATCCAGAAACCCCCAGAAAGAAACCTGGATCAGGAGTTCCGCTGCCGCAAGCCTATGTAGCCACCAAAAACCAATCGGGACCCTGTTCCGGCACCCTGCCGGAGGCGGAATCATCACCGGTGGCCATCTTCATCATCCCAACACTCTCCATGACAAGGAGGGAGTAATTCACCCTCGAGGGTGAGGGTATGTACCAGTAGCTTTGTGTTTGATCTCTCTCTCTCTCTCTCTCTCTCTCTCTCTCTCTCTCTCTCTCTCTCTCTCTCGTGTCCTTGATTTGGCATGATCTTGATGTACCGCGAGCTTTGCTATTATAGTTGGATCTTATGATGCTTCTCCCCCTCTACCTTCTTGTACTGGATTGAGTTTTTCCTTTGAAGTTATCTTATCAGATTGAGTCCTTAAAGATTTGAGAACACTTGATGTATGTCTTGCATGCGCTTATCTATGGTGACAATATCAAATAATAATTTTAGTGATTTTCTACAGTAGAGAATGATAAGGTTATTGCATTGATTTATACTAACTTATCTCACGAGTTCTTGTTGAGTTTTGTGTGGATGAACTTTTTAAGATTTAGGGAAACCGTGATATATAAGGAATTAAGGAGACACAAAAGCTCAATCTTGGGATGCCCAACGCATCCCTAATTAATATTTCAAGAAGTCTCACGCATCTAAGCTCTAGGATGACCCGGTTGGCATCCCACCTTTCTTCTTCAACAACTATCGGGCAGTTTTTGTTGAGCCTAAGTTTTTGCTTCTTCACATGATATGTGCTATCCTTGCAGTATCATTTTGTATTTTTTTTGCTTGCTGCTTGAATAAAATATTAAGATCTGAAATTCTTAAATGTTAGAGAGTCGTCACATAGTCACATAATTATTCGACTACTCATTTATCTTCACTTTTATCTTTAGGAGTATTTTATCATTTGCTCTAGTGCTTCACTTATATCAATTTAGAGCACGGTGGTGGTTTTATTTTGAAGAAATTGATGAACTCTCATGCTTCACTTATATTGTTTTGAGAGTCTTAAACAACATGGTAATTTTCTTTGGTTATGAATTTAGTCCTAATATGATGGGCATCCAAGAGGGATATAATAAAAACTTTCATATAAAGTGCATTGAATACTAAGAGAAGTTTTATTCCTTATGATTGTTTTGAGATATAAAGATGGTGATATTAGAGTCATTCTAGTGAGTAATTGTGGATTGTAGGAATACTTGTGTTGAAGTTTGTCATTCCCGTAACATGCATGTATGGTGAACAGTTTTTTGATGAAGTCGGAGCATGATTTATTTATTGATTGTCTTCCTTATGAGTGGTGGTAGGGGACGAGCGATGGTCTTTTCCTACCAGTCTATCCCCCTAGGAACATGCGCGTAGTACTTCATTTTGATAACTAATAGATTTTTGCAATAAGTATGTGAGTTCTTTATGACTAATGTTGAGTCCATGGATTATACGCACGCTCACCCTTCCACCATTGCTAGCCTCTCTAGTACCATGCAACTTTCGCCGGTACCATACACCCACCATATACCTTCCTAAAAATAGCCACCATACCTACCTATTATGGCAATGCCATAGCCATTCCGAGATATATTGCCATGCAACTTTCCACCGTTCCGTTTATCATGACACGCTTCATCATTGTCATATTGCTTTGCATGATCATGTAGTTGACATAGTATTTGTGGCAAAGCCACCGTTCATAATTTCCATACATGTCACTTTTGTGTAATCCCGGTACACCGCCGGAGACATTCATATAGAGTCGTATTTTGTTTTAAGTATTGAGTTGTAATTCTCGAGTTGTAAGTAAATAAAAGTGTGATTATCTTCATTATTAGAGCATTGTCCCAGTGAGGAAAGGATGATGGAGACTATGATTCCTCCACAAGTCGGGATGAGACTCCAGACAAAAAAAAGAGGCAAAAAAAGAGAAGGCCCAAAACAAAAACAAAAAAAGAGAGAAGGGACAATGTTACTATCCTTTTTCCACACTTGTGCTTCAAAGTAGCACCATGATCTTCATGATAGAGAGTCTCCTATGTTGTCACTTTCATATACTAGCGGGAATTTTTCGTTATAGAACTTGGCTTATATATTCCAATGATGGGCTTCCTCAAATTGCCCTAGGTCTTCATGAGCAAGTGGGTTGGATGCACACCCACTTAGTTTCTTTTTGAGCTTTCATAAACTTATAGCTCTAGTGCATCCATTGCATGGCAATCCCTACTCACTCACATTGAGATCTATTAATGGGCATCTCTATAGCCCATTGATATGCCTAGTTGGTCTGAGACTATATCCTTCTTTTTGTCTTCTCCACAACCACCATATTCTATTCCACCTATAGTGCTATGTCCATGGCTCACGCTCATGTATTGTGTGAAAGTTGAAAATGTTTGAGAAAATCAAAAGTATGAAAAAATTGCTTGGCTTGTCGTCGGGGTTGTGCATGATTTGAATATTTTGTGTGATGAAGATGGAGCATAGCCAGACTATATGATTTTGTGGGGATAACTTTCTTTGGCCATGTTATTTTGAGAAGACATGATTGCTTTGTTAGTATGCTTGAAGTATTATCATTTTTATGTCAATATTAAACTTTTGTTTTGAATCTTATGGATCTGAAAATTCATGCCACAATGAAGAAAATTACATGGATAAATATGTTAGGTAGCATTCCACATCAAAAATTCTGGTTTTATCATTTACCTACTCGAGGACGAGCAGGAATTAAGCTTGGGGATGCTTGATACGTCTCCAACGTATCTATAATTTTTGATAATTCCATGCTATTATATTATCCATCTTGGATGTTTTATATGTACTTATATGCTATTTTATATTATTTTTGGGACTAACCTATTAACCTAGAACCCAGTGCCAGTTTCTATTTTTTTTCCTTGTTTTTGAGTTTCGCAGAAAAGGAATATCAAACAGAGTCCAAATGAGCTGAAAATTTACGGTGGATTTTCATGGACCAGAAGAAGCCCCCGAAAGAAAAGATTTGGGCCAGAAGAGTCCCGAGTCAACAACAAGGTGGAGGGAGCGCCCACCTGCCTTGTCGCTGACTCGTGGACACCCCTGACGTGAAACCGACACCAAAAGTTCCTATAAACCCAGAAACCCCTAGTAAGAAACCTAGATCAGGAGTTCCGCCGCCGCAAGCCTCTATAGCCACCAAAAACCAATCGGGGCCCTGTTCTGGCACCCTGCCGGAGGGGGGAATCATCACCGGTGGCCATCTTCATCATCCCGACGCTCTCCATGACGAGGAGGGAGTAATTCACCCTCAGGGCTGAGGGTATGTACCAGTAGCTATGTGTTTGATCTCTCTCTCTCTCTCTCTCTCTCTCTCGTGTTCTTGATTTGGCATGATCTTGATGTATCGCGAGCTTTGCTATTATTGTTGGATCTAATGATGCTTCTCCCCCTCTACCTTCTTGCAAATTGATTGAGTTTTCCCTTTGAAGTTATGTTATCGGATTGAGTCTTTAAGGATTTGAGAACACTTGATGTATGTCTTGCATGTGCTTATCTGTGGTGATAATGGGATATTCACGTGATCCACTTGATGTATGTTTTGGTGATCAACTTGCGGGTTATGTGACCTTGTGAACTTATGCATAGGGGTTGGCACATGTTTTCGTCTTGACTCTCCGGTAAAAACTTTGGGGCACTCTTTGAAGTTCTTTGTGTTGGTTTGAATAGATGAATCTGAGATTATGTGATGCATACCGTATAATCAAACCCACAGATACTTGTGGTGACATTGGAGTATCTAGGTGACATTGGGGTTTTGGTTGATGTGTGTCTTAAGGTGTTATTTTAGTACAAACTCTAGGGCTGTTTGTGACACTTATAGGAATAGCCCAATAGATCGATCAGAAAGAATAACTTTGAGGTGGTTTCATACCCTAAATAATCTCTTCGTTTGTTCTATGCTATTAGTGACTTTGGAGTGACTCCTTGTTGCACATTGAGGGATTCTTATATGATCTAGTTATGTTATCGCTATTGAGAGAACTTGCACTAGTGAAAGTATGAACTCTAGGCCTTGTTTCCAAGCATTGCAATACCGTTTTCGCTCACTTTTGTTACTTGTTACCTTGCTGTTTTTTATAATTTCAGATTACAAAAACCTATATCTACTATCCATATTACGCTTGTATCACCATCTCTTCACCGAACTAGTGCACCTATACAATTTACCATTGTATTGGGTGTGTTGGGGACACAAGAGACTCTTTGTTATTTGGTTGCAAGGTTGTTTGAGAGATACCATCTTCATCCTATGTGTCATGGATTTGTCATGGCAGATGTCCTAGGGTGAGGACTTAGTCGTGAGGCCAATGCATCCATGTGGTATCTTGAGAGGGGTTGAGTGGGATGAGAGACGCGAGGTTTTTTACCCAGGTTCGGCCCCTCATGGTCGAGGTAAAAGCCTACACCCTGCTTCATTGATATTGATGATGATGATCACGATTACAGGGGTGCTCTATTTCGAGAGCTCTTGACTTGTCTATCTATCTAGACTTGTAAAACTTGTCCCTCTTGGGGTGCCTTGCCCCTCCTTATATAAGTTGAAGGGGCGGCTTACATGACTAGTCCTAGTAGGATTAGGATTACTCTTTTACAAGTAGAGTCCTAGTCTTGCTTCCTTTGTAAGGGAATATTCCTTATGTTTTCCCCTTAAGCCGGCCCACCATAACATGAGCGGGCCTTCTGGGCCTTGACTCTTCTGGGCCTTCGGGTCTTGTCGCTCCTCTAACCAGCCTGCCGGGTCAACAATGAGTCACCTGGATTGGTCGGGTTATCAGTGAGTGGAGAGATCCGGGCGGGTCACCAGTGAGTCGCCAAGTCCGGCCGAGTCATACTTCCGGTCGGGTCATACCGCGGGGTATATCCCTGACATTAGCCCCCAGTTTAATTTGGATTTATCCATGTTAAACTGATCCTGCAAAATAAACACAAGAACAAATTTGACAGGTTGTGCTCCGGGTTAAAAATTCTTGTATGCCGGCACCTGATCATCCTTAAGTCCTTGTCATTTCCTCTTTCTAGAAAATCTGGGTCAATAGACCAACTTCATAATCAATTTGCTGACATTGGCTCTTGTAGGGAAATATTATAAGAAATAATCCATTTGAGTCACCCTTCAATGCTCTGACTTGACAAAATATTGGTCTTGAAATATTCAACTGATATTCAGCCGGCTTGTAGAACTTGCTGAATTATGATTTCCAAAATCCTCTGTTTATAAAAACTGATGATTCCGGGTCATGACCATTATAGACACCAGGTTATGATTGTTGCCAACACCAGGTCACACAATTGATATTCCTGATTTTCTTCAAACTGAGAATTTGGAGACGTCCCTCCTTTATATGCATATTACCTGTAGCCCCCAAGTCTCAAGAGGAGAACATAGTGATAGCTTAAGACTTTCTTTAATATAAATGCTGCACTTTGGAGAAATCCGGGTTGTTCCTGTAAGCCGCCAATCGTAGACTACACATTTTGAAATTCCCATGGGTAGCCCCCAAGTGTCGGGTCATTATGAAATAATGAGCAGGGACTTTGTAAATATGATCATGTAGACTTGAGCAGCAACGTGTAGCCCCCAAGGGCCGGCTCAGTAAGATAATACTCAGCTAGGACTTTATATATACTTCTTTGAAAAGAACATCATATGATGGAACCCCCACCACGGGGCTTGAACCCACGTCCACAAGGTTAAGAGCCTTGTGCTTTACCAATTGAGCAGTGGACCCTTCAATATAACGGAATAAAGCTTGTGTACCTTGAATTTTTTATAGGAGCAATTGGTAGCCCCCAAGGGTCGGCTCATTACAATGTGATGAGTCGGATCTTCAATAAGGCAAAGAAAAATGACCTTGCATTAGCCCCCAAGTGTCATGGTGCATGCTGGCAGTGACATGGGACTTGCGTATTTGATATAATCTCAACTTGAATAATGTAGCCCCCAAGTGCCAGGTCGTAAGCCTGCAATGACTCGGGACTATTCCTTCCATTATAGAATAAATCATATCCATTGATAAAATAATAGCCATTGCGCTAAAGCGACTTTGGAAACCTCAATCATAATACTGGTTATTGATAACCATAATAAAAATCTAGCCATGTTGGCTATTCAAGATTTGAATAATATAATCCGGTATGAAAACCCCAATCATTCAATATTATCATGACAATCAACCGAGTTTGGCTATTAAAGATCTGATGAATACCTTATTGGTTGATGAGTAAATCTGGAGTTTAAATACTCAATAGCTCTTGGCCTATAGCGACTTAACGCGCATCCATTGTAATCCGAGATTTTTTTGTGACCCGGCAGCTTATAGCCTTTGTGAACATCAATAATTTATAACCCTTTTGAAACACCAATTTCAGTTTTCGATGATTGGACTTAATCATTTATGTAAGTCATAGCTCTGTAAATCCTGCATAGAATTTAAACAACATATGCCCTGGCGACTTAACGTCAAAAGCCAGGGCCGGTTATCAACCCAAAATACTCATACCATTATTGAAAGACATACATGTAGATTAATACCATGGTGATGCCTTGATAATTATAATCCGGGGCCAATATCAACCTGGAGTCATGAAATATCCTCATTTTGATTGCTCAAGGCAAAATATCCTAGCGACTTAAAATCTGCCATCATGGCGGTTCATCAAACCCAAAGATGCTCAATGATGAGTCATATAATCAAGGCTACATGGCCTGTGATATTGAATCGTACTGCCGGCTTGTGATACCCATGCAGTAAGGGTGATAACCCAAAACTTAGAAGCCAATACTTATAAGTATTTAATATCATCATATAGTGGTGACTTATCGTCCAAAGCCAGGCCGGGTTAACAGAAACCACGTGTATGCTTCAAATATGAGCTGTGAAAATTGAGGCTACCTGGCCTGAATCACTTTAAACCATATGTCAAGATAGTATCAAGAAGAACCAAAAAAATGTTCAAAAAATCAAGCCAAATAAGAAAAAACGAGGCTATGCTTCGAATACGAGCAGGAAGCCAGACCAAAAGGGTTAATAGCTATGATTCGAATATGATCAGGAAGCCCCCAAGTGGTTTGTGGCATGGCGCCGATCAAAAGGGTACCAACAGCTATGATTCGAATACGATCAGGAAGCCCCCTAGTGACCATAAATTTTGGCATTGCACCGATCAAGAGGTTATCAGAAGCTATTTTCTCTTTGGTGAATACACCTATGTTTGAATAGGAATCCCCCAAGTGACCATAAGTGTGGCATTGCGCCGATCAAGAGGGTACCGACAGCTATGTTCTCTTTGGTGAATACACCTATGTTTGAAGAAGAAGCCCCCAAATGACCATGAGTTTTGCCATTGCGCTGATCAAGAGGGTACCGATAGCTATGTTCTCTTTGGTGAATACACCTATGTTTGAACAGGAAGCCCCCAAATGACCTTTGAAGCAGGGTACCTATGTTTGAGTTGTGCTTTGCAACAGACTCTCTTTGGTCTCTTTAATTTTTTTCTGAGAACTCAAACTTTGCGAGAGATAAATTCTTCTTGAGCCAGAATTTCAAGCCGGATATTGAGAGCTTCGAAGCTTTGTGAGAGACAGATATCTCTTGAACCAGATTTTAAACCGGCATTCTTCATTTTGAGCTGAAAATTTTCTGACGGCCTTTAATTTTTTATCGATATAGCAGTAGCTTCCAGGGCCGGGTTGTGTTCCCTCCACTGACCCGGAGTTCTTGAATTTGCTTTAAACTGGCAATCATTTACTGAGTCAAAGAGTTGGCTTGATATTCTTCACATTTGACAATGATATAAACCGGTATGAATCATTCAACTACTCAGTAATATAATAGTCCCTTTTGCAATAGACCACTTGCCCTGCATTAGAGAACTTGCAAGCCAGAGTAATTACTCTTTTAAAGAAAGCAATATGTAATATAAAAATATATTGGATGGATTTCACCTGATACATCAGCCAGTAGTTATCCATCGTGGAGTTGATGATCACCACGGTGAAGCTGAAATCAATCACGTGTGAACCGTCCGCGGTGTTGTAAGCCTGCGTGGGTGGGCGAGTCAATCGCAGGCGCGGTAAGCCGCGCGGACGGGCGATTCAACCATGTCATGTTGATGTAAATCAAGTCGTAGAAGCGACAGTTTGCACATATATTCGTCCAGTATCATGGCACGGTCAGATGCTGGCGCATAATAATGGTAGCACGAGCTATACATCCATGATACGACCATTGCTTTTGTGGTGAACAATTTTCATGCATCGACAAATATCGCTTACTAGAGTAATTGTCCTTTGACAAAAAAACAATATGTGCTAATAAGGTAAATTTAAATGGATATCACCTGGTTTTTTCGTATGACGGATGATCCGTTCAACGCGATAGAGATGGCTAAGGCATACCGGCGGCTCAATATAACCCCAGCTGCTCAAGGCGGCTCCGGCGGCTCAACACAGCAGTGAAATGGAAGCATCACCATGGCGGCGGCTCAGAAACTGCAGCGGTAGCGTGTTTGAGACGACGAAAGCGACGACTCTCGGAGTGGAAGCGGTAAGTCACAGAAGCCGCAGAGCAAACACAGAGATGGCGGCAGCGGCCCGCAGTTGGTGATGTGATGCTAGTGACTCGGAGCTGTACGCGACGACTGTTTGCAACCACGGGTTCTACTCCTTCGGGTTGCAGCTGACTTGTAGAACCCACATCCGTGTAGTGTCAAAACGATAGTGACAGCAGATCACTTTCACGACTACAAATCACCTTTGACCGCCGGTCCACACCAGCATCTGCAGAAGAATACTCAACATCTTTTGCAGTGCACAGGAACATCCTCAACTTGCTAGTATGGCCACACGGCGGTCCTGATGCGGAGGCAATGACGACTGGTAGTGCAGACGCGAAGCAAGCACGACGCAGAGGCAGCACCTCGAAAGCGTCGACAGCAGAAACGGCACAGCAGTCGCAACAGTTTTCACGAATGGAAACGACAGTTGAAGCAGCTGGACACGATGCGGTCAAAACTCCGGCGGCGATGGCGGCTCAAAGCTCGATGAGCTTCAGCGGAAGCGAAACCGCTCATCTAAGGCACAGTGTTTGCCTGAGGTAAGACTAGCGAGGCACAAGTGGCGGCTTGACCAGCTTGCAACGGGCACAAGTCGACCCAAGGGCAGGCTCTAACCCATCGTGTGATGGCGGTTCTCCGGCGGCGGCTCAATGCGGGGAGGCTCTTTGGTGACAAAGGGATCCAGGCGCGGCGGCTCATCATGCAGCGCCAGCTCATCATGCGGCGGCTTGAGCAGCAGCTCGGTGAATCCAACAAGGCATGGGCAGAGGACCGCCAAGGCAGGGTCGGCTGTAGGACCTTGAAGTATGTCTAGAGGGGGGTGATTAGACTACTTGACCAATAAAAACTTAACCTTTTCCCAATTTTAGAGTTTGGCAGATTTTAGCTATTTTAGGACAAGTCAAGCAATCATCACACAATTCAAGCAAGCATGCAAAGAGTTTATAGGCAGTGGAAATTAAAGCATGCAACTTGCAAGAAAGTAAAGGGAAAGGTTTGGAGGATTCAAACGCAATTGGAGACACGGATGTTTTTGGCGTGGTTCCGATAGGTGGTGCTATCGTACATCCACGTTGATGGAGACTTCAATCCACGAAGGGTAATGGCTGTGCGAGTCCACGGAGGGCTCAACCCACGAAGGGTCCACGAAGAAGCAACCTTGTCTATCCCACCATGGTCGTCGCCCACGAAGGACTTGCCTCACTAGCGGTAGATCTTCACGAAGTAGGCGATCTCCTTGCCCTTACAAACTCCTTGGTTCAACTCCATAATCTTGTCGGAGGCTCCCAAGTGACACCTAGCCAATCTAGGAGACACCACTCTCCAAGAAGTAACAAATGGTGCGTTCATGATGAACTCCTTGCTCTTGTGCTTCAAATGATAGTCTCCCCAACACTCAACTCTCTCTCATAGGATTTGGATCTGGTGGAAAGATGGTTTGAGTGGAAAGCAACTTGGGGAAGGCTAGACATCAAGATTCATATGGTAGGAATGGAATATCTTGGCCTCAACACATGAGTAGGTGGTTCTCTCTCAGAAATGGTAAGTTGGAAGTGTAGGTTTAGTCTGATGGCTCTCTTTACGAATGAAGAGGAGGTGGAGGGGTATATATAGCCTCCACACAAAATCTAACCGTTACACACAATTTACCAAACTCGGTGGGACCGAATCGTTAATCTCGGTCGGACCGATTTAGTAAACCTAGTGACCGTTAGTGATTTTCGGTGGGACTGACATGCTTCTCGGTGAGGCCGATTCGGTTAGGGTTAGGGCATAACGTAATCTCGGTGAGACCGATTACACAAACTCGGTGAGACCGATTTGGTAATAAGCTTTCCAGAGAGTTGGTCAGGTAAACTCGGTGGGACCGATTTGCTCTTTTCGGTGAGACCAAAATGTTACAAAAAGGAAACAGAGAGTTTACATTGCAATCTCGGTGGGACCGATCGCTCACTTCGGTTAGACCGAAATGTTACGAAGGGAAACAGAGAGATTGCAACCCCATCTCGGTGAGACCGAGATCCCTATCGGTAAGACTGATTTGCTTAGGGTTTGTGGCAGTGGCTATGACTTGTGGAATCGGTGGCGCCGGATAGAAAGAATCGGTGTGACCGATTTTGGCTTTAGGTTTAGGTCATTTGTGGATGTGGGAAAGTAGTTGAGGGTTTTGGAGCATATCACTAAGCACATGAAGCAAGAGGCTCATTAAGCAACACCTCATCCCTTCTTGATAGTATTGGCTTTTCCTATAGACTCAATTGATATTGGATCACTAAAATGTAAAATGAAGAGTCTTGAACTTTTGAGCTTGAGCCAATCCTTTGTCCTTAGTATTTTGAGGGATCCACTTTCATCATCCATGCCATGCCATTCATTGAGCTTTCCTAAAATAATAGTCTTGGAATAGCATTAGCTCAATGAGCTATATGTTGTTATGAATTACCAAAACCACCTAGGGATAGTTGCACTTTCAATCTCCCCATTTTTGGTAATTGATGACAACATATAGATCAAAGCTTCGACAAATGATAATAAAATTTAGATAACATCGTCGCTTTGAGAAGCATGTGATAAGCAAGAGCTCCCCCTAAATTTGTGCATAGTTTTAGATTTGCTTTGGACTGCAAATGCACAATGAATTAGGCTCATGGGTTACTCTTCCATGTCACATACATCTTGGTGGAGCGCTCAAAATAATAAACAATGAATACATGCACTCATCACCAAGCATAGTGAGTGATCACATAAGATAGATAGGATAATATCAAACATGCATAAGTGTGGCTTATGATCAAACACATGATCATCAATGCCTCACAAGCATAGTATCTCAACCAAAAGCAAACAAAGATTGAAAAACCACCAAATAAAGCAAGAGAGAACAAAAGCAACACTCTCTCTCTTGAAGCCTATGATCTATACATTTTTCTCCCCCTTTGGCAACAAGTTACCAAAAAGTTCATAGAAAATGCATAGTGCTAGATCGACTCTCAGGCTTGATCTTCTGGTGGTGGTGTAGAGATGGCTCCTTGGGTGAAAGCTTCAGTTGAAGTGGATGGAGCTGGAGGAGTTGGTGCTGGAGCTGGTTGCACTGGAACTGTAGGGGCAGTGGCTGGTGCTGAAGTTGTTGCTCTAGTGTCTGTCACTGGCACTGCAACTGACCTCTGGGCTCTGGGAACTCTGGCAAACACATTGGTGGTAGTCTTGCCCTTCCTCTCCTGCATGTCATCCTGCAGCTGCTCCACAACTGACTAAATCTCAGTTACCTTGACATCTAGATCATAGAATTTTTGTTCCATGATTCTTTCCAGGCTCTCCTGGTTTTGAGTTAGGGTGGCCAACCCCTTCTCAATCCTCAGAGATGATGCTATCAAGTAACCAAGCTGCTCCTGTTTGGTTTTCAAGAAATATTTAGATGCCTCATCTTGAGTTGGCATCTTGGCAGCCTTCTCCCTCTTTGCCTTCTCCTTCTTCTCCTGAGCTTGAACTGATTGTGGATCATCTTCATTCATGACAACCTCATTGTCCTCAAAGTATGGATAAAGTGGAAAGTGTTCCTTATCCAACTGATATTTTCCCGTGCCCATCTTTGAGTTTATCAATTCTTGAATCTGAGGTGCATATCCACAGCTCCTCTTCTGATCTGCTGCAGTCCTCTTGATTGTTTCAATGATCAGGCTCATGACTTTGAAATTCTGTGGCACATCAAACACATGCAACATGTTGATGGCATGCCCTCTGATCATGTTATGGTCACCAGACTTGGGCAACAAAGTGTGCCTCAGAATCCAATTTATGGTTGGCAACCCTGACAGCAGAAAGTGAACTGATACAAACTTGTGAGTCTCTAATGCCTTGTCTAGAATTTCCTTGTACATGTGAGCCATTGAATTGTGACCCAACTTCTTCTTTGCATAAATGTCTAGGTCATCCTCATTCTCCTTGGGGGCATTGATCAGACTTGCCCATTCTTCAATAGTGGACTGGTACCTTGTTCTTCTCAGCAGCTGGAATACTCCTAGTATTCCTTTTTGGAACTTGCTTGGCCTTGGAGGCAGCTTTGGGTGATTCCTTGGGCTTGGATGTTGCAGCCCCTGATCTGATTGCATCTCCCATAAGCTTAGCTGCCTTTGGAACTGGTGCAGCAAGCTCTTCCTCTTCCATCATGGAAGGTTGACCAACAATTTTGGCCATGGTCTTCTTGACCCTTTCCTTCCTCTTCTTTCCTTCAGCAGCTGGCTCTTTGGGATCAGGCCTTTTAGGCAGTTGAGTTGATGCTCTGGCCTTGGACATTGGTTGTCTTCCTGTAGGCCTTTTTGTCTTCATGCCTGGCTTTGTATTCTTTGTTGAGCCATATTCCTTCTTGAGCACCACTTTCTTGGAAGTAGCCTCATCTTCCTCGGCTTTGTAATCTTCATCCTCTGAATCTGAAGTTCTTTTCCTCCTTTGCCTAGTTGCAGCCTTAGGCAAATTGCTAGGAGTACTTCTGCTCCCTTCATCTGAAGTTGAGAGACTAGTGCCCTCACTCAAGTCCATCTGCTCTTCTGACCTGTTCTGGCTGTCACTTTGATCAGACATACTGCAAAAGCTGACTGCTGACCCTGTGAAGAGTTATAGATGAGATAGAAAAGATGAGCATCACAAAATGCAGAGGTTTTTGCAAAAGAATGACTCAAAAGTTCAGTCTTAGTTTTCCACAAAAAGCATTTTGGATCCACCGATTTTCAAACTCGGTGATACCGAAGCAGTTTTGGAACCTAAACTGATGATCTCGGTTGGACCGAGTTTCAGTTTGGTGGTACCGAGACTGCTAGGGTTTCACAGAATCCTCAAATCTGTTGCACCGGTTAGTAATTCTTGGTCGGACCGAGAGTCACTAGTGCAATGGCATAAGCCAAATCGGTGAGACCGAGTTTTTCAACTCGGTGGGTCCGAGATGGTTTCGGCGGAAACCTAACCCTAAAAATTTGAATCACATCTAATCTATGAACTACTTTGGCTGGATAGAAGAGTTTCAATTGTGGCAAGAATCAATATGAAAACAATGTGCCAGGAATCAGACGTGGATAGCACAAAGATTAAGTCCATACCCTAACTTGGTGGTGGACTTGCTACGGCGGCAACGGCGGGGACGAAATCCGTTGACGGCGGCGGAGACCAGCGACAAGAGGCTGCTGGCGACGAGGAGACGATCCGGAGACCACGATGGTAGAGCGAGCTATTGCGTGGGCGAAGGGTTTTGGAGAAATTTCCAAAATTTTGCCCGTGGCTATATATATAGCTCGACCCTGTCGGTGTGACCGAGTGGAACAACTCGGCGGCACCGAGATGCATAACTGTGTTTAGTTACAGCAAATCGGTGAGACCAAAAAGTTCAAATCGGTTGCACCGAGATTGAAAACTCAGATCAACTTGATGATCTCGATAGGACCAAAATGGAAGGATCGGTCAGACCGAGAATCACTAAGAGGTTTTGGAAGTTTAAGTCTATGACGAATCGGGGACTCCGAGTGCTCCTCACACAGAGTGGTTCGAATCTGACTTGATCAAATTTTGTGATGTAGCATGAATAGAGTTTGAGACGAGAAAAGCATAGATAGCTAAAGAAGGTTCTTAGGCATTCTTGTCCATCCACTTGGCACAAAGAAAAGAATCCAAACAAACAAAACAACAAGTGGATGTCCTTGAATGAGTAAAATATGCACCAACATGCTCACACAATAAGATGGCAATTGAAATATGTGGCAAAGCATGCACAACCAATTTTAGCATCTATCAAGCAATTGGCGATGACTAGGTCATCTATATATGAGTATTTTGACTTAGGAGTCAAATGAGAACATTTGATCATAGGTCAGACTCATCATTTAAGCTCAAGTGGGGTTACCACTTTTACATAATGCATTAATGTGTTCACACCATTAGAGTTGCTTTGACTCAATTCTTAGAGTTAAGCTCCCCCTAGATGTGAGATCCCCCCTTAGAGGGATGAACTAACCTTGGGTTTTGTCGATGATGACTTCATGTAGGTGTTGAAGATGTAGATGCTCAATGTTGATGTAGATCATTTGGAGCAATCCTTTGGAGTGAGTTGCACTTTCAACTTGCCTACATGGGTTAGTCCCACAAGGAACAAACAAGAATATCCATAGACATAGAGTGATGCACACACAAGATGATGTCCATGAAAACATTAGGTTACCTTGTCCCTTGCCTTACCAACATGAGGGTTTGTGACTCCTTGAACTAGTGCAAGATGTGAAAGCTGATTGCACTTGTTCTTGCCAAAATGATATGAGTGAAGAATGTTGGCGGAGTCACCCTCAAGAACTCTCTAGTTCTTCTTCGGGATCCACATCATCTTGATGGGAATCCTTGGAGTTGTAGTTGTACTTGATGAAGTAGAACTTGACATAGTCTTGGGGACCCAATTGAACGAGGCTTTAGGTGCTTCTTCAAATGCATCAATCTCCTCTTGAAGCTTGTCCTTGCCTTTGTTCTTGTGGTCTTGTGGTGGAAGATCATCTTGAGCTTGTGTCCCCTTGAAGGAAGTAGGATCATACTTCTCTTGTTGAGGAACAAACTTTGTCTTGGGGTATTGATCTTCTTCCCACTCAACTCCATTGGCGTTGAACTTTTGTTCAAAACCAACACCTTGATTCTTCCGGTGCCTTCCTTGCTTGCGTACAATTTCCTCGAATTGCTTACTCCCGACAAGGCTCTTGTAAACACATTTATCTATAATTCCCTTCAATAAACTATTTTCTTGCTCAAGTGTAACTTGGCTAAGAGAATCATTAGTGGAATCAAGAGAACTACTAGAAGCAACAACATTGGATTTGACATTATTATTGTTACTACTAGAGGAAGTATCCTTCTTGTACTTGTTACTAGACTTGACTTGAGGCATGTAAGTAGATAAGAGTAAAGGCTTGGCAATGTAAGAAGAACTTTTCTTGCGGAGATCATCATTGATTGCATTTAAGAACTCATGCTCTTGCTCAAGATTGAGCTTTTCAAAGCGTAACTTCTCATGAGCCCTTAAAAGTTCTCGATGATCTTCGAAGATAGTTTCATGAGCCAACTTAAGAGTGTTTAGTTCTTTAGTTAGAAGCTCAATTTTCTCCTTATCATTGTCATTCATTTGATTAGCATGATTAGTTGACGTTTCATCATAGTATTCATCACTAGAATTGTCAACAAGTAAATCATCATCCACAAGCAAGTCATCTTCATCACTATTAAAATCAACATACTCGGGATGTGTTACCTTTGGACCTTTGGCCATGAAGCATCTACCAACACCTTCATTTGGTGAGTCAAATATGTCATAGGAGTTGGTTGACACAAGTGCTAGACCGGCAACACCTTCATCTTGAGTATATTCGGAGTCGGAGTGATAGCTTCTCTCGGAGTGATTGTCGGAGTCGGAGCCGGAAACCCGTTCACCAACATGAGCTTGATGTCTTCGTTTTGTGTAGCTCCTTGATGACTTGTCCTTTCTTTCCGAATCCTTATTTCTCTGTGAGGGTCTTTGTTCATAACGATCATCTCTACTCCTCCTCTCTCTTGGTGGTGATTCTTCTCTTTTGCTCCTTCTTCTTGGAGAATCTTCTCTTCTTTTGTAGGGTGCCGTACACTCATTGGAGTAGTGTCCGGGTCTCCCACAATGGTGGCAATTGCGCTCTCGACTAGAAGATCTCTTGTCATTGTAAGACCTTGACTTGGAGCTTCTTTATTTGCGTCTACTTTTGTAGAATTTGTTGAAGTTCCTCACCATTAAGCTCAATTCTTCATTGAAGGTTGGTTTCTCACTTGATGATGTGGGGGCTTCACTTGAGGCTTTGTAAGCACCACTTGACTTGTTGTGAAGTTCCTCCTTATCCTTGAGTGACATCTCATGAGCAACAATCCTTCCAATGACTTCTGTTGGCTTGAGATTTTTGTAGTTTGGCATCATTTGGATCAATGTGCACACGGTATCATACTTTCCATCCAATGCTCTTAGGATTTTCTTGATGATGAATTTGTTGGTCATCTCTTCACTCCCTAAGCTGGCAATCTCATTTGTGATAAGAGCAAGCCTAGAGTACATTTCAGTGACACCATCACCATCCTTCATTTTGAACTTGTCAAGCTGACTTTGGAGCACATCCAACTTGGATTCCTTGATGGACTCGGTACCTTCATGCATATCAATCAAAGTATCCCAAGTTTCCTTTGCATTCTCAAGACGGCTGATTTTGTTAAATTCTTCGGGGCACAATCCGTTGAAGATGATGTCACATGCTTGAGCGTTGTATTGCAGCATCTTCAATTCTTCCGCATTAGCTTCACAGTTTGGTTCTCTCCCATCGAAGAATTCACCTTGCAAGACAATACAAATAATTGCCCAAACGGCGGGGTTATGTCCAAGGATATGCATTTTCATCTTATGCTTCCAACTACCAAAATTAGTACCATCAAAGTAAGGACCTCTACGGTGCTAATTTCCCTCGCTAGACGCCATACTCTCCTAGGTTGTGAAACCAAGGCTATGACCACCAAAAGCTATGGAAATCAAAGCAAATGGAGACCAATGCTCTGATACCACTTGTAGGACCTTGAAGTATGTCTAGAGGGGGTGATTAGACTACTTGACCAATAAAAACTTAACTTTTTCCCAATTTTAGAGTTTGGCAGATTTTAGCTATTTTAGGACAAGTCAAGCAATCATCACACAATTCAAGCAAGCATGCAAAGAGTGTATAGGCAGCGGAAATTAAAGCATGCAACTTGCAAGAACGTAAAGGGAAGGGTTTGGAGGATTCAAATGCAATTGGAGACACGGATGTTTTTGGCGTGGTTCCAATAGGTGGTGCTATCGTACATCCACGTTGATGGAGACTTCAACCCACGAAGGGTAACGACTGCGCGAGTCCATGGAGGGCTCCACCCATGAAGGGTCCGCAAAGAAGCAACCTTGTCTATCCCACCATGGCCGTCGCCCACGAAGGACTTGCCTCACTAGCGGTAGATCTTCACGAAGTAGGCGATCTCCTTGCCCTTACAAACTCCTTGGTTCAACTCCACAATCTTGTCGGAGGCTCCCAAGTGACACCTAGCCAATCTAGGAGACACCACTCTCCAAGAAGTAACAAATGGTGCGTTCATGATGAACTCCTTGCTCTTGTGCTTCAAATGATAGTCTCCCCAACACTAAACTCTCTCTCATAGGATTTTGATCTGGTGGAAAGAGGGTTTGAGTGGAAAGCAACTTGGGGCAGGCTAGAGATCAAGATTCATATGGTAGGAATGGAATATCTTGGCCTCAACACATGAGTAGGTGGTTCTCTCTCAGAAATGGTAAGTTGGAAGTGTAGGTTTAGTCTGATGGCTCTCTTTACGAATGAAGAGGAGGTGGAGGGGTATATATAGAGTCCACACAAAATCTAACTGTTACACACAATTTACCAAACTCGGTGGGACCGAATCGTTAAACTCGGTTGGACCGATTTAGTAAACCTAGTGACCGTCAGTGATTTTCGGTGGGACTGACATGCATCTCGGTGAGGCCGATTCGGTTAGGGTTAGGGCATAACGTAATCTTAGTGAGACCGATTACACAAACTCGGTGAGACCGATTTGGTGATAAGCTTTCCAGAGAGTTGGTCAGGTAAACTCGGTGGGACCGATTTGCTCTTTTCGGTGAGACCGAAATGTTACAAAAAGGAAACAGAGAGTTTACATTGCAATCTCGGTGGGACCGATCGCTCACTTTGGTTAGACCGAAACGTTACGAAGGGAAACAGAGAGATTGCAACCCCATCTCGGTGAGACCGAGATCCCTATCGGTAAGACCGATTTTCTTAGGGTTTGTGGCAGTGGCTATGACTTTTGGAATCGGTGGCGCCGGATAGAAAGAATCGGTGTGACCGATTTTGGCTTCAGGTTTAGGTCATTTGTGGATGTGGGAAAGTAGTTGAGGGTTTTGGAGCATATCACTAAGCACATGAAGCAAGAGGCTCATTAAGCAACACATCATCCCTTCTTGATAGTATTGGCTTTTCCTATAGACTCAATGTGATCTTGGATCACTAAAATGTAAAATGAAGAGTCTTGAGCTTTTGAGCTTGAGCCAATCCTTTGTCCTTAGTATTTTGAGGGATCCACTTTCATCATCCATGCCATGCCATTCATTGAGCTTTCCTGAAATAATAGTCTTGGAATAGCATTAGCTCAATGAGCTATATGTTGTTATGAATTACCGAAACCACCTAGGGATAGTTGCACTTTCATCGGCCAAGCTGGCAGCGACGGCCGAGGCACCTCAGCCGATAGGTTCCTTGCAAGCAGCATCGGAAGCGGCTCGGCGTCGGAGGCGTGAGGCGGCAACAGCAGCTTATAGTGGTGGCTCAAGGCCGGTCGACGTGGGGCGGCTCTCCATAAGGATGAAACCAACGGCAGAGGCTGGAGGCAGGGCCGATATGCGGCAGGGTCAACCCAGCGTGGCGGCTCGCGGTGAGTCTGCGATGGAGCTTGAATCAGAAGAGACGTCCGATTCCAGGTCGTGGCTGGATCGATTGACTCACAACATGTCCGTCTCCGAGTCTGATGTGTTTGATGCTGACCACGTGATAGCTTCAGCCTTCTTAGTGTATATTTTCTGTATGAATTTGCAAAGACAGATCCGATCTGGTTGCTCCCCCTATAGCAGTTTTTTCCAATAAAAAAATTGTAGATCAACTTTTGCCAACACATGGTAGAGTACTAATTTGAAGTACTAGGATTGCTACTATTGTCTCGTACGAACAGAGGACACCACCGCTAGTCTGGTCCCTTGCATGCGCGTGTACCTAACTTGATTGATTGGAGGAAACCATAGCATTGGACGACTTCGCGTCGGCCTTAGTGTATACGTCCCTTAATTCAAGAAGGAAAATTTGCAGTGGAATGTTTTAATCTCGGTCTCGGCGACTTTTTTGGATGGCAGCGGCAGAGCGGACGCGACCTTAGCTTTCTCACGATCACCATCTTGTACCCGATGGCTCCAAAATTTAATTATGATTCTGATCTTCACACGATGAATATTGCCGGCTGCGCTCAAGGTTGTCCGGCCTCGGGTTACACTGCGTGATTGTTCAAAGCCAACTCTTTTTCATTCGTCTATTCGCGAGTTTCTCGATCCCTCAAGAGATCCCACCAAGAACGCAACACCACCGTGCGCAAGCCCCATGGTGGGCGCCAACTGTCGTGGATTTGTCACGGCAGATGTCCTAGGGTGAGGACTTAGTCATGAGGCAAACGCATCCATGTGGTAGCTTGAGAGGGGTTGAGTGGGACGAGAGACGCGAGGTTTTTTACTCACGTTCGTCCCCTCGCGGTCGAGGTAAAAGCCTACATCCTGCTTCATTGATATTGATGATGATGATCACGATTACAGGGTGCTCTATTTCGAGAGCTCTTGACTCGTTTATCTATCTAGACTTGTAAAACTTGTCCCTCTTAGGGTGACTTGCCCCTCCTTTTATAAGTTGAAGGGGCGGCTTACATGACTAGTCCTAGTAGGATTAGGATTACTCTTTTACAAGTGGAGTCCTAGTCTTGCTTCCTTTGTAAGGGAATATTCCTTATGCTTTCCTCTTAAGCCGGCCCATCATAACATGAGCCGGCCTTCTGGGCCTTGAGTCTTCTGGGCCTCCGGGTCTTGCCGCTCCTCTAACCAGCCTGTTGGGTCACCAATGAGTCACCTGGCTCGGCGGGGTTATCGGTGAGTGGAGAGATCCGGGCGGGTCACTTAGTGAGCCACCAAGTCAGGGCGGGTCACCAGTGAGTCGCCAAGTCCGGCTGGGTCATACTTCCGGCCGGGTCATACCGCGGGGTATATCCCTGACACTATGCCTCCCACGAATTGATAAACCTTAGGTCATATACTTGAGGGACATTTTCTACTGTCCTACAAAACTCTACGCTTGGAGGCCCAACACGAGTCTACAATAAGAAGGTTGCGTGGTAGACATCAAGCTCTTCTCTGGCGCTGTTGCCAGAGAGGTTAGTGCTTGAAGGTATATCTTTAGATCTTGCAATTGAATCTTTTAGTTTCTTGTTTTATCATTAGTTTAGTCCAAAAAAGAAAACTACAAAAAAATGGAACTGAGGTTGCCTCATATGCTTCATCTTTTTAATATCTTTCGTGAAAATGATGGAAAGAAAAATTGTGCTCAAGTGTTAGAAGAAGAAGTCTATAAAATATTTGGTATAAAAACTTTGTATGATGAGCATGATTGCAATGTTATTAGTATGGATTCTTTGAATATCCGTGATGCTAATGATATACAAAGCTACAAGCTTGGGGATGCTATGTTTGATGAATATGATATTTTTAGTCACCCAAGTTTTGATGAGAATATTTGTTATGATGAAAGCATACCTCCTATTTATGATGATTATATTGATGAAAGTGGGTTTGGAAGAGTGTCAACTTTATGAAGTAATGCTCCCACTATTTTGGAGGGTGTTGAATCTTATTGTGATAATGATGGAGTGGATTTGGAGAGGTCATGACTTTATTTAGTGATGAATCCACTATTTTGGAAGAGCTTCCAATTGATTATGAGAACAAAGTTATTATCTATGATGATTATCGTGATGACATGTATGCTATAAAGAATAATGATAACCATGAAACTTGTCATCATGATTTTAATTTTCAATTGGATCATGCCTCACATGATAGTTATTTTGTTGAGTTTGCTCCCACTACTATTCATGAGAATAAATTTGCTTATGTGGAGAGTAGTAAATTTCTATGCTTATGAATCATGAAAAGAATGCTTTATGTGATGGTTATATTGTTGAATTCATTCATGATGCTACTGAAAATTATTACGAGGGAGGACTATATGCTTGGAGGAATTGCAATGATATCAAGTTTCCTCTCTATGTGTTGAAAATCTTGAAGTTATGCTTGTTTTGCCTTCCTATGCAAGTTGATTCTTGTTCCCATAAGTTGTTTTCTCACAAAATCCCTATGCATAGGAAGTGGGTTAGACTTAAATGTGCTAGTCATATGCTTCATGATGCTCTCTTTGTGCTTCAATTCTTATCTTTCATGTAAGCATCACTAAAATCATCATGCCTAGCTAAAGGCATTAAAGAAAATCACTTGTTGGGAGACAACCAAACACCATTACCTACTATTTTTATGTGTTCACATGATTAAGATACTATATTAATCATGTTTTATAGCTTTTGTTTCAAAAAAGTGCCAAGTAAAGCCTTTGGGATAGTGTGGATGATAGTTGACTTGATTCTGTGCAAAAACAGAAATTTTTGCTCCCAGTACATGAATTTTGAAAATTCAATGGAACGTGCTTTTGATCTGAATTTTTTACACAAGATTGATATACAAATTTTCTACGTTGTCCTAGTATTTCAGAAATTTGGAGTTACAGAGGTATGGAAAGTTTCTAGATTACCACAGACTATTCTGTTTAAAACATATTCTGTTTTCTATGTGTTGTTTGCTTATTTTGATGAATCTATGAGTAGTATCGGAGGGTATGAACCATGGAGAAGTTGGAATAAAGTGGATATAACACCAATATGAATTTAGAATGAGTTCACAAAAGTACCTAAGTGGTGATTTATTTTCTTATACTAACGGATCTCATAAGATTTTCTGTTGAGTTTTGTGTTTTGAAGTTTTCAAGTTTTGGGTGAAGTTTCGATGGACTAAGGAACAAGAGTGTCAAGAGTCTAAGCTTGAGGATTCCAAGGCACCCCAAGGTAATATTCAAGGACAACTAAGCAACTAAGCTTGGGGTTGCCCTGGAAGGCATCCCCTCTTTCGTCTTCGTTCATCGGTAACCTTACTTGAGGCTATATTTTTATTCACCACATGATATTTGTTTTGCTTGGAGCGTCATTTTCTTTTGTTTATATTTGCTTGCTGCTATTCAGCGACATGTTTTATATCTTTTAGTTTTAAAAAAGGTCAAGTATAGCCTTTACCATGCTTATTTTACAAGTCTATTCGTTATTGTTTTGAAAACAAAAAGTTTGTTGTTTGTTTTGAATATTGGTTAATAGTTAGAACATGATAAATTCTTGAAATTGTTACACAATGAGTAACAAAAAAATTTCTACAGTGTGGTAATTTTTCAGATTTTTTGGAGTTAGGAAAGTATGATTCCTCTTGCACTCTTTACAGACTGTTCTGTTTAGACAGTTGCTGTTATGTTTGCATATGTTTGCCTGATTAATGATTCTATTTGAGGATAGGAATATTAAATATGCAGAGGCATTTAGTAGGCAATATCAAATAATAATTTTAGTGATTTGCTACAGTAGAGAATGATAAGGTTATTGCATTGATTTATACTAACTTATCTCACGAGTTCTTCTTGAGTTTTGTGTGGATGAAGTTTTTAAGATTTAGGGAAACTGTGATATAAAAGGAATTAAGGAGACACAAAAGAACAAGCTTGGGGATGCCCAAGGCATCCATAATTAATATTTAAAGAAGTCTCAAGCATCTAAGCTCGGGGATGCCCCGGTTGGCATCCCACCTTTCTTCTTCAACAACTATCAGTCAGTTTTGGTTGAGTGTAAGTTTTTGCTTCTTCACATGATATGTGCTATCCTTGCAATGTCATTTCATTGTATTTTGTTTTGCTTGCTGTTTGTATAAAACATTAAGATCTGAAATTCTTAAATGTTAGAGAGTCTTCACATAGTCACATAATTATTCGACTACTCATTGATCTTCACTTTTATCTTTTGGAGTATTTTATCATTTGCTCTAGTGCTTCACTTATATCCTTTTAGAGCACGGCGGTGGTTTTATTTTGAAGAAATTGATGAACTCTCATGCTTCACTTATATTATTTTGAGAGTCTTAAACAGCATGGTAATTTGCTTTGGTTATGAATTTAGTCCTAATATGATGGGCATCCAAGAGGGATATAATAAAAAAAATTCATATAAAGTGCATTGAATACTAAGAGAAGTTTGATTCCTTATGATTGTTTTGAGATATAAAGATGGTGATATTAGAGTCATGCTAGTGAGTAATTGTGGATTGTAGAAATACTTGTGTTGAAGTTTGTGATTCCCGTAGCATGCACGTATGGTGAACCGTTATGTGATGAAGTCGGAGCATGATTTATTTATTTATTGTCTTTCTTATGAGTGGCAGTCGGGGACGAGCGATGGTCTTTTCCTACTAGTCTATTCTCCTAGGAGCATACACGTAGTACTTCGTTTTGATAGCTAATAGATTTTTGCAATAAGTATGTGAGGTCTTTATGACTAATGTTGAGTCCGTGGATTATACGCACTCTCACCCTTCCACCATTGGTAGCCTCTCTAGCACCACGCAACTTTCGCCGGTACCATACACCCACCATATACCTTCCTCAAAACAGCCACCATACCTACCTATTATGGCATTTCCATAGCCATTCCAATTGCCATGCAACTTTCCACCGTTCCGTTTATTATGACACGCTTCATCATTGTCATATTGCTTTGCATGATCATCTAGTTGACATAGTACTTGTGGCAAAGCCACCATTCATAATTTTCATACATGTCACTCTTGCGTCATTGCATGTCCCGGTACACCGCTGGAGGCATTCATATAGAGTCATATTTTGTTCTAAGTATCGAGTTGTAATTCTTGAGTTGTTAGTAAATAAAAGTGTGATGATCTTCATTAATAGAGCATTATCGCAGTGAGGAAACAATGATGGAGACTATGATTCCCCCACAAGTCGGGATGAGACTCCGGACAAAAAAAAGAGGCAAAAAAAGAGAGAAGGCCCAAAACAAAAAAAGAAACAGAGAAGGGACAATGTTACTATCCTTTTTCCACATATGTGCTTCAAAGTAGCACCATGATCTTCATGATAGAGAGTCTCCTATGTTGTCACTTTCATATAGTAGTGGGAATTTTTCATTATAGAACTTGGCTTGTATATTCCAATGATGGGCTTCCTCAAATTGCCCTAGGTCTTCATGAGCAAGCGGGTTGGATGCACACCCACTTAATTTCTTTTTGAGCTTTCATAAACAGAGAGATAGATCCAATCTCGGAGGGGCTCTCGCCCCTCCCAAGCCATGGGAGCCAAGGACCAGAGGAGAAACCCTTCTCCCATCTAGGGAGGAGGTCAAGGAAGAAGAAGAAGAAGTGGCCCTCTCTCCCCCTTGCTTCCGGTGGCGCCGGAGCGCTGCCGGGGGCCATCATCATCACCGCGATCTTCACCAACACCGTCGTCATCTTCACCAACATCTCCATCACCTTCCCCCTTCTATATCCAGCGGTCCACACTCCCGCAACCTGGTGTACCCTCTACTTGAACATGGTGCTTTATGCTTCATATTATTATCCAATGATGTGTTGCCATCCTATGATGTCTGAGTAGATTTTTGTTGTCCTATTGGTGGTTGATGAATTGCTATGACTGATTTAATTTGCTTGTGGTTATGTTGATGTCCTATTGTGCCCTCCGTGTCGCGCAAGCGTGAGGGATTCCCGTTGTAGGGTGTTGCAATACGTTCATGATTCACTTATAGTGGGTTGCGTGAGTGACTGAAACACAAACCCGAGTAAGGGGATTGTTGCGTATGGGATAAAAGGGGACTTGATGCTTTAATGCTATGGTTGGGTTTTACCTTAATGAATCTTTAGTAGTTGCGGATGCTTGCTAGAGTTCCAATCATAAGTGCATATGATCCAAGTTGAGAAAGTATGTTAGCTTATGCCTCTCCCACATAAAACTTGTTATCGGTCTAGTAATGTAGTCAATTGCTTAGGGGCAATTTCACAATTCCTACCACCACTTTTCCACACTCGCTATATTTACTTTATTTGCATCTTTATCTAAACAGGCCCTAGTTTATATTTACTTGTTCTTTATTGTCTTGCAAACCTAGCCTTTCACACCTACAAAGTACTTCTAGTTTCATACTTGTTCTAGGTAAAGCGAACGTCAAGCGTGCGTAGAGTTGTATCGATGGTCGATAGAACTTGATGGAATATTTATTCTACCTTTAGCTCCTCGTTGGGTTCGACACTCTTACTTATCGAAAGAGGCTACAACTATCCCATATACTTGTGGGTTATCAAGACCTTTTTCTGGCGCCGTTGCCGGGGAGTCATAGCGTGGGGTGAATATTCTCGTGTGTGCTTGTTTGCTTTATCAATAAGTAATTTTTATTTTCTGTCCTTAGTTGTTTTCTATCTTTAGTCATGGGTAGGAAACACAAAATACCAAAAAAATTAGTTGTACCTGCTGAACCAATGGTTGAAGAACCACTCAAAATCTATCACACTGCTGAAGCTTATTACTTGGATCATCTTCGATCCCTATGTGCTCGTGCTGAAACCCCAACTAGCTTAGTTGAGGGCAAATCTTTAGATGAGCATGCTTGTTATGTGCGACACCGTATATCTGAAAAAGGGAAACTATTATGGGGTCAAATTCAACGTTTACAATGCTATGCCTGGAATTTATGTTGGGAATATGATTTTACTTGTTGTTCTGAAAACCCTAAAAAACACCTTCCCTACCAATGTGAGTTTATTGATAATGGGATCTTATCTTCCTATGCTAAGGGTGTTTATAGTTACTATAATGTTCAACAAATTGAAGAATTTGTTGCTTTTAAGGGTGCTTTTGAAATTGCTACTTTGATTGAAAAGTATGATACTACTCTTTACAAATCTGAAAATTTTGCCATACTTGAATATTGCTATGAGAATTATGCTTCTAATGCCTATGTTAAACAATTTATTAAGGAAGTTTCCGATGTCCAAGAAGGGACTAATATTTTGTAGGAAGCTATGGAAGAAGAAATTGATGAAAGTGTGAGCTCATTGGATGAAAAAGATGATGAGGAGAGCGAAGAACAAAAGGAGGAAGAGCGGATTGATCACCCGTTCCCACCTTCTAATGAGAGTAACTCTTCCACTCATACATTGTTTAATTCCCCTTCGTGATTACCGAAGGATGATTGCAATAATGACTGCTATGATGATTGTTATGATCCCTATGATTCTTTTGAAATATCCCCTTTTGATGATGCTTGCTATGCTTGTGGCCAAGATGCCAATATAAATTATGCTTATGGAGATGAACTTGCTATAGTTCCTTATGTTAAACATGAAATTGTTGCTATTGCACCCACACATGATAGTCCTATTATCTTTTTGAATTCTCCCTAGTACACTTTATCGGAGAAGTTTGTGCTTATTAAGGATTATATTGATGGGTTGCCTTTTACCATTGCACATGATGATTTTGATAAATATAATATGCATGTGCTTGCTGCTCCTACTTGCAATTATTATGAGAGAGGAACTCTATCTCCACCTCTCTATGTTTCCCATACTATGAAATTGCAAGAAACTGCTTATAGTATGCATTGGCCTTTACTTGGTGTGCATGAATTGTTCTTTTATGACATGCCGATGCATAGGAAGAGAGTTAGACTTCGTTGTTGCATGATATATGTTACTTTGTGCTCACTACTAAATTACAAATCATTGTTAATTAAAATTGGCTTTGATATACCTTGGGATCCGGGTGGATCCATTAATTGAGCACTATATACCTAGCTTAATGGCTTTAAAGAAAGCGCTGCCAGGGAGACAACCCGGAAGTTTTAGAGAGTCATTTAAGAGTCATTTATTTCTGTTGAGTGCTTTCATATAGTTTAAAAACAACAAAAATAAAGAGGGGAACCTAGAAACTTTTCAAAAAGAGAAGTGAAAGTGAGAGAGACGAGCATTGTGAAAGTGGGGAACGTCCTTGAACTTTGTTCATGCCCATGGGAACTTTGTGAATCTTTACAGAAACTCTTCAATAAAAATAATTATCCCCTTGTACAATTCCATTGTATTATAAAAATATTGTGCTAAGGTTTGCCTTTAGGATGTTTACGATGCTTGTTGGTTTGTACGGTGCAGGATAGAAACTTTAGCTGTAGTGCGCGATTTTACATTTTTATCTGGAACGTCAATTGGTTCTGATTCCTTTTGCACTGTCTTGATATACAACTTATTTATTTTTCCTAATTTTGGTAGAATGTTTGGGGTATGAGAAGTATGGTGGATGTTCAGATTGCTACAGACCGTTCTGTTTTTGACAGATTCTGTTTTTGATGCATAGTTTGCTTGTTTTGATGAATCTATCAATTTATATCAGTGGATTAAGCCATGAAAAAGTTATATCACAGTATACACAATGTAAAAACAAAATATGAATTGGTTTGCAACAGTACTTAGAGTGGTGATTTGCTTTATTATACTAACGGATCTTACCGAGTTTTCTGTTGAAGTTTTGTGTGGATGTAGTGTCTAATTGGGGATGTTTTGATGTGAGAAGAAGGAAGAGAGGCAAGAGCTCAAGCTTGGGGATGCCCGAGGCACCCCAAGTAAATATTCAAGGAGACTCGAGCGTCTAAGCTTGGGGATGCTGGGGAGGCATCCCCTCTTTCTTCAACAAGTATCGGTATGTTTCGGATTCGTTTCGTTCATGCATTATGTGCAAGTCTTGGAGCGTCTTTTGCAATTAGGTTTTATTTTTCTTTTATGCACCATGCTGGTATGAGATAGTCCTTGGTTGATTTATAGAATGCTCATTGCACTTCACTTAAATCTTTTGAGTGTGGCTTTATAGAATGCTTCATGTGCTTCACTTATATCATTTGAAGTTGCATTGCCTGTTTCTCTTTACATAGAAAACCGCCATTTGTAGAATGCTCTTTTGCTTCACTTATACTTGTTAGAGTGTGGGCATATCTTTTGTAGAAAGAATTAAACTCTCGTGCTTCACTTATATCAATTTAGAGAGATGACAGGAATTGGTCATTCACATGGTTAGTCATAAAATCCTACATAAAACTTGTAGATCGCTGAATATGATGTGTTTGATTCCTTGCAATAGTTTTGCAATATAAAGATGGTGATATTAGAGTCATGCTAGTGGGTGGTTGTGGATTTTAGAGACACTTGTGTTGAGGTTTGCAAGTCCCGTAGCATGCACGTATGGTAACCGTTGTGTGACAAATTTGAACCATGGGGTGTTTCTTTGATTGTCTTCCTTATGAGTGGCAGTCGGGGACGAGCGATGGTCTTTTCCTACCAATCTATCCCCTAGGAGCATGCGTGTAGTGCTTTGGTTTTTGATGACTTCTAAATTTTTTCAATAAGTGCATGAGTTCTTTTGATTAATGTTGAGTCCATGGATTATACGCACTTTCACCCTTCCACCATTGCTAGCCTCTCTAATACCGTGCACTTTTCGTCGGTATCATACACCCACCATATACCTTCCTCAAAACAGCCACCATACCTACCTATCATGGCATTTCCATAGCCATTCTGAGATATATTGCCATGCAACTTTCCACCGTTCCGTTCATATGACATGCATTACTTTTGTCATATTGCTTTTTGCATGAACATGTAGTTGACATTGTATTTGTGGCAAGGCCACCTTCATAATTTTCATACATGTCGCTCATGATTCATTGCATATCCTGGTACACCGCCGGAGGCATTCATATAGAGTCATATTTTGTTCTAAGTATCGAGTTGTAATTGTTGAGTTGTAAGAAAAATAAAAGTGTGATGATCATCATTATTAGAGCATTGTCCCAGTGAGGAAAGGATGATGGAGACTATGATTCCCCCATAAGTCGGGATGAGACTCCGGACGAAATAAAAAAAGTGGCCATAAAAAAAAGAGAAAAGACCCAAATAAAATATATATATATATATATGAGAGAAAAAGAGAGAAGGGACAATGCTACTATCCTTTTTCCACACTTGTGCTTCAATGTAGCACCATGATCTTCATGATAGAGAGTCTCATATGTTGTCACTTTCATATACTAGTGGGAATTTTTCATTATAGAACTTGGCTTGTATATTCCAATGATGGGCTTCCTCAAAAGTGCCCTAGGTCTTCGTGAGCAAGCAAGTTGGATGCACACCCACCTAGTTTCCTTTGTTGAGCTTTCATATACTTATAGTTCTAGTGCATCCATTGCATGGCAATCCCTACTCACTCACATTGATATCTATTGATAGGCATCTCGATAGCCCGTTGGTACGCCTAGTTGATGTGAGACTATCTTCTTCTTTTTGTCTTCTCCACAACCACCATTCTATTCCACCTATAGTGCTATGTCCATGGCTCACGCTCATGTATTGCGTGAAAGTTGAAAAAGTTTGAGATTATTAAAGTATGAACCAATTGCTCGGCTCGTCATCGGGGTTGTGCATGATGGGAGCATTTTGTGTGACAAAGATGTAGCCTGGCCAAACTGTATGATTTCATAGGTGTAAGTGCATCTAGTTCCACCCCTAGTTGGTTTTGGAGTATTGACGACAAAGTTGGTTGAGGGACTAATGCGTTTGTGAGAATTGCAGGATAACGCAGGTAGTGTCCCTCATTGATTCGGTTTACCTACCGGAGATGACCCCTAAAAATGTATGAAGACATTGAAGACAATGGTGGTATGAGAAGATATTCATATTGAAGACTATGACATGAGAAGACATTACGTGAAGACAATGGAGGGCGAAGACTGTGTGGTTTCGTCGTTTCCTTTCTTCTTTGTTGAGTCATAGGAACCATCGTACTGTTAAGTGGGGTCCAAGTGAACTAAGTTAGAGTGACTGAAGTGATGCTCAACCCAAACCCTATGTCTTCGATCAAAGACAATGAGAGCCAATCTTATCCAGAGTTGGATGAGTCAGCTTTGCTTGTAGCCCAAGTAAAGTTGTCGTGTGTGTATGAAATCTGACCATTGGAACACGTGTCAGTTCCTTAGTGACCCAGGGTCATTTTGGACAAATCAGGTCGGGTTGCCTGGTGGCTATAAATAGCCCACCCCCTACACCATAAATTGGTGGCTGCTCAGAGTTTGTATACGGCTTTTGTCGTTTGAGAGCAACCCACCTCGAAGCATTTGAGAGAGAGAAATCCTTGCGAGGACAAAGCCCAAACACCCAGAGCCAAAGAGTGTTAGGCATCACTGAAGTCTTTCTGTCTATGTGACCTGAAGACTTATTACACTTGAGGACTGTGTATCCTCCAGCCGGTTAGGCGTCGCGTTCTAAGCATCCAAGAGTCATTGTGGATTGCCGAGTGAACGAAGTCTGTGAAGGTTTGGAAGTCTCCCTTGAAGACTTACCAGAGTGATTGGGCGAGGACTAAGTGACCTTAGCTCAAGGGGAATAAGGTGAAGACACGGTCTTCTGAGTTAAATCTCAGCCTCCCTAACCAGACGTACAGTTGTCACAGCAACTGGAACTGGTCCAACAAATCCTGTGTCCTCAACGAGCAACTGGTTCTATCTCTTCCCTCCTTTACTTTGAGTTTGTCTTCATGAAGTCATTGCTTATTGTTTTATCCGATTGACTTCATTGCTTGACTACTATTGTTGATTGGCTTCATACTATCTTCCATCCTGATCCTACTACCTAGCTGCTATTAATCTTCAAACGTTAATGCTATTGCATACTTGATTATGGCTTGCTTGTTGTAGTTTATCTTCCGTTGCATATCAATTAGGTTGTTTCTATCGTTTGTCTTCGAAACTTCCATGTTTTGAAGACTTTCCTAAAAATCGCTTATTCACCCCCCCCCCTCTAGTCGATAACTAGCACTTTCAATTGGTATCAGAGCAAGGTACTCCCTTGTTCTGTGTGATTCGGTTTAACCACCTGGAGTTTAGCTATGTCGACTGCAGGGATAATCAAGGTCTCCGCTGCTTGCCCCGTGTTCGATGGAACTGAATATCCCTACTGGAAGAATAGGATGCGCATGCATCTTGAAGCCATTGATGTCGACCTCTGGTATGTCATCAAGAACGGTGTTCCCAAAACTGGTAAAGGTGTCACCCCCACTGATGTCAAGAAGTTCATTCAACTGGACTCGACTGCAAAGAACATCATCTGTGGTCATCTGACCAAAGGACAGTATGGCCGTGTGAGTGCTCTGGAAACGTCAAAGCTAGTCTGGGACTGGCTGTCCAAGGTCAATGAAGGCATCTCTACCCAGAGAGACCAGAGGATCAGTGTTCTTCACAATCTCTTCAATCGCTTCAAGAGAAACGACAATGAAAATGTCCAGCTCACGTTTGATCGCCTCACCAACATCACAAATGAGCTTCAGGCTCTCGGCGCCACTGAGATCACCAAGCATGAAATTGTCAAGTCACTGCTGAGATCACTTGACACCTCTTTTGACACCCTTGCCCTCATGATACAAGAACGTCCTGACTTCAAGACACTCGATCCGTCTGATATACTTGAGAGGCTCAACACACATGAGTTCCAGCTTTCTGAGAAAAGAGATATTTATGGCCCCAACTATGGCCGAACTCGTGCTTTGAAGGCAAAAGTTGTTTCCTCATCTGAAGAAGAAGAATCTGACTGCGGTCCTGACGATCCTGAAGACATTGCAAAGGAACTTGCCATGCTTGTGAAGAAGTTCCAGAGGTTCACCAAGAAGAAGGGCTTCAGAAAGTCTTCACGATCCAGCTCAAGAAATGATGAAGCTTCCACTCATGACAACAAGAAGAGAACCTGCCACAAATGCAAGAAACCTGGTCACTACATATCTGAGTGTCCACAGTGGGACAATGAGAAGAAGAAGAAGAAGAAGAGCAAGGAATATGATTCTGATGACAAGAAGAAGAAGAAATCCTCAAAACCTTCTTCGAAGTCTTCATCATACAAGAAGAGCTCATCTGGCAAGGCTCGTGCTTTTGTTGGCAAGGAAATGGATTCAGAGGAGGAGTCTGCTTCGGAGGAGGCGGAGGTGGAGTCTGGTGAGGAGTCTGACCCTGGCGTTGCAAGTCTGGCTCTAGCCACAGCCTATGTCGCCAAGTCCATCTTCAACACTGAAGACAATAACGTCCACACCAACGCTGAAGCTAATGACAAAGACGATTCTTCTCCCACCTAGTGCTTCATGGCACGTGGTGCCAAGGTAAAATCTCGCGATGCTTACTTTCAAACTTCAAGTGAAGATGACTCTGATTGTGAATCCAAACCCAGCTACAAAACACTTGCTAAAATTGCAACTGAACAACAAAGGGCTATGGAACATACTCAAAAACTGTTAGACAAAAGCGATGACCTGTTGGATGCGGAAATGACACGTTCACGGTCCTTAGTAGAAGACATAAAAAATCTTCATGCTAAGTACCAAGAACTTGAAAATCTTCATGATACGCTCTCAACCACATATGAAAAGCTCTCCTATGATTATCTTCAAAGGAAGCAAGAGGTTGAGAAATTGAAAGCGACTCATGAAGATATTCAAGCAGAGAATGAGTCACTTCGTGCTCAACAGATCAGTCCCGCTCAGGATGGATTCGAACCACCATGTTTAAAATGCATCGAGCGTGATAACGCTACATCTGTTGCTGAATGTACCACGGCTGCTACTGTTTCATTGTCTTCAACTACTGATGTGGTTACTAACCCCTCTGCGGAGGATACCACTAGTATTGCTGATGAAAATGCTAGGTTGAAGACATTGCTTGAAACAGAGATGTACAAAAGTTTGAAGGGACATCAGACTCTCTGCGATGTCCTCAAAAAGCAGATTCTGAACCGAAACCCTAGGAAAGAGGGTGTTGGGTTCGATAGGAAAATGAATGCTGATGGTTCCTACTGGAAGCCTGAGCAGTATCCCAAAACCACATGGGTTGCTGCAAAGGAACCTTCAGTGGATCCATCCACTTTATCTGGATTTACCTGTGCTAATCCTATTATTATTGATGAATCCTTCGATGCAAACTATAAACTGTTCAAAAATCAGAATGGTGAAGTGTTTGCCAGGTATATTGGTACTAACTGCAGGAATGGACCTCCTATGAAGAAGATCTGGGTACCCAAAAGCTGCCATGAAAATCTTCCAGTGAATGTCATCATGACACCACCAGTGAAGAAGACAAACCCCAAACCAAAGGCATCATATGGTCCAACGGCTACTTGCGAACACAAGACTCACTTGAGTCACCCTAACGCCAATGTTTTGCAGGGAAATCATACTCAGACTCATGAATATGAGCGTGTGTCTTCAAATCGATAGGTTCATAGAACTAAGAACTTCTCTGCTTATTCACATGAGTATCATTCATCTCCTGCAAGGCTATTTGCTAGGGCTTCAAAGCCAAAATTCTCAGATGCTGCACTTAGACTCATTGCTTCTAAGCCACCCCTAAAAATGTGGCTGGTGAAGAAGAACTAACTCTCTTATGCAGAATGTGGTCTCCAGCCAGCAATCAATGGCGTCTGATATAATTGCTAGGGACCTAAAACATAAAGGGACGCATGATAAAATGACCTACTATGAATTCCACACATGAATCTCTTATCTGTCATACTGTGTGCTAATCTTGATCTAAACTGTGATAATCCATGTGTGTCTAAAATGCTTATGCTTCACAACATACCTTGTGAAGCCTATCCTCCTAACTGCACTGTAGGGCATGTCACCAAAAGCTTCAGAATGGATTATTGACAGTGGATGCACTAATCATATGACTGGTGATCAAAGTCTTATCATGGACTCAACCTTACGTCCATCCGACAAGAGTAAAATCACATTTGCTGACACTGGTAAAGGCAGAGTATTGGGTCTAGGTAGAGTTGCAATCTCAAGGGATCAACACATGGATAAAGTGATGCTTGTTGAATCGCTTGGATTCAACTTAATGTTTGTCTCAATGCTTTGTGACTTAAACATGATTGTGATATTTGGAAAATATCGTTGCCTTGTACTAATGGAATCTGACAAATCTCTAGTCTTTGAAGGGTATAGGAAAGGTGATCTATACATGGTAGATTTCTCAGCAGGTCCAAAACTTGCCGTATGTCTTCTTGCTAAAGCTTCAGAATGTTGGCTCTGGCATCGAAGGCTGGGGCACGCTGACATGAGGAACTTGCATACTCTCGTCAAAAAGAAGCATGGCATAGGCATCGAAGGTGTCAAGTTCAAGAAAGATCATTTATGTGGTGCCTGCGAAGCTGGAAAGATGACAAGGGCCAAGCATCCCTCGAAGACAATCATGACAACATCTCAACCCTTCAAGCTGCTTCACATGGACTTATTTGGACCTACCCACTACTCCACCCTCACAACAACGGCGTGTCTCTATGGCTTCGTCATTGTTGATGACTACTCAAGATACACATGGGTGCACATAATTCTCTACAAGACTGAAGTACAAGATGTCTTCAGACGATTCGCCAATCGAGCAATGAACAACTATGGTGTCAAGATCAAGCATATCAGAAGTGATAACGGCACTGAATTCAAGAACACCGGGCTTGATCTTTATCTGGATACAATGGGAATCACTCATGAATTTTTTGCTCCATACACACCTCAGCAAAATGGCATTGTAGAGCGCAAGAACAGAACCCTCATCGAGATGGCTCGAACAATGCTTGATGAGTACAAGACACCAAGAAAGTTCTGGCCTGAAGCCATTGATACATCTTGTCACATCATCAACCGTGTCTACATCCATAAGCTTCTAGGCAAAACATCCTATGAGCTCCTCACTGGCAAGAAGCCAAATGTCAACTACTTTAGAGTCTTTGGTGCTAGATGTTGGATCAAGGATCCCCATCACAAGTCAAAATTTGAACCCAAAGCTCATGAAGGCTTCATGCTTGGCTATGGAAAGGATTCGCACTCTTACAGAGTCTTCAACCTCTTCCACTACAAAATTGTTGAAACAGTGGATGTGCGATTTGATGAAACCAATGGGTCACAAAGAGAAATTCTGCCAAGTACACTTGATGAAGCTCCTTCCTGTGAATCTATCAAGTTGATGGGAACTGGTGAGATCATGCCCTCTGAAGCACAGCCTGAAGAGGAACTTATCATCTCTACACCAAATCAACCTGAAGACAATGCTCAGACCGAAGACAATTCTCCCAATGATGACAATGATCAGCCAGAGCAGAATCTTCGTCCTATTCATCCTCGTGTTGCAAATGAAGTTCAAATAGAGAAGATTATTGACAGCATCAATGCACCTGGTCCACTCACTCACTCAAGAGCAACACAGCTAGCAAATTTCTATGGGCATTTTTCATTTGTGTCAATATCAGAACCCAAGAAAGTTGCTGAAGCTTTTATGGAACCTGAACAGATTCAAGCCATGCAAGAAGAACTTCAACAGTTCAAGCTGAATAATGTTTGGGAACTTGTCAAGCGACCTGACCCTCGCAAGCATAACATTATTGGAACAAAGTGGATATATCGAAACAAGCAAGATGAGCATGGTCAAGTCGTCAGAAACAAAGCTCGTCTTGTGGCTCAAGGATATACTCAAGTTGAAGGAATTGACTTCGATGAAACATTTGCTCCTGTTGCTAGGCTTGAAGCTATTCGCATACTGCTAGCCTATGCTAATCATCACAACATCTTGCTATATCAAATGGATGTAAAGAGTGCATTTCTAAATGGCAAGATTGAAGAAGAAGTATATGTTGCACAACCACCTGGCTTTGAAGATCCAAAACATCCTGATATGGTGTACAAACTGAACAAAGCACTGTATGGCCTCAAACAAGCTCCTCGTGCCTGGTATGATACAATCAAAGACTTCCTGAAGAGCAAAGGCTTCAAACCTGGATCTCTCGATCCCACACTCTTCACGAAGACATATGATGGTGAACTGTTTGTGTGCCAAATATATGTGGATGACATAATCTTTGGCTGCACCAACCAGAACTACAGTGATGAGTTTGGGTACATGATGCAAGAGCAATATCAAATGTCCATGATGGGAGAGCTGAAGTTCTTCCTTGGTCTTCAAATTCGTCAGCAACGAAATGGCATCTTCATATCTCAAGAAAAATACCTCAAAGATTGTCTGAAGAAGTTTGGAATGGAAGACTGCAAAGGCTACACGACGCCAATGCCAGCCAAGCACCATCTTGGTCCCGACGACAATGGTAAAGAGTTCGATCAAAAGGTATACCGCTCCATGATTGGTTCTTTGCTTTATTTATGTGCATCTAGGCCAGATATTATGCTTAGTGTTTGCATGTGTGCTCGATTCCAAGCGGCACCAAAGGAATCGCATCACTTAGCTGTGAAGCGAATTCTTCGATATTTGGCTTACACCCCAACACTAGGATTATGGTATCCAAAGGGCTCAAGGATTGATCTGGTTGGATTCTCGGATGCTGATTATGCTGGTGACAAAGTGGATCGCAAGTCTACATCAGGCACATGTCATTTTCTTGGTCGATCACTTGTCTGTTGGTCTTCAAAGAAGCAGAACTGTGTGTCACTCTCAACTGCTGAATCTGAATACATTGCTGTTGGATCTTGTTGTGCTCAGCTTCTGTGGATGAAGCAAACTCTCAAGGACTATGGCATCGATCTGAAGCAAGTCCCTCTCTTCTGCGACAACGAAAGTGCCATCAAGATTGCCAACAATCCAGTCCAGCATTCGAAGACAAAGCACATTGAAATACGTCATCACTTTCTCAGAGATCATGTTATGAAGAAAGATATAGATATCATGCACGTCAACACTGAAGAGCAACTGGCAGATATCTTCACAAAGCCCTTGGACGAGAAAAGGTTTTGCAAGTTACGGTGTGAGCTAAATATTTTGGAATCCTCGAATGTCCTATGATCGGGCACACATCCTAACACTTATGCATGTTGATGACTTAGATGTGCAACACACAAAGTAATGTATATCTTAAATCAATGAAGATTTACACTCTGAGTGTAAATACATTAACATGGAATTTGACTTCGGAGCGCCACGATAATTGTGCGCCGTGTCTGGGTCTAATACTTCCTATACGGTGGGTAACGCCACCACCAAATTTCTCTGTTTGAAGTGTTTCACTCATGGCGTTATTCTTTTCAAAGACTTCACATTTGGTTTGTCTTCAGTTTCTATTTATCCTCATGATTTTCTACGCTATGATGAGTTGATTGCATATATATACATACTAGCGTTCTGTCCTCTACAACATTCACTTATAGCTATGTCTTCAAGTTGAATCTTTTGAACTAAGTGAATGTGATCGGACCCTAATCGCTCTATGTTTACTGTCTCAAACTCTATCTGTCCAAATCATATGCATTCTAATGAAATTGTCGAATGTCTTCTCTGCATCCTTGTCAGCAGAAGACACAGAGACAAACATTAAGTCCTATTTAAATGATTCATCTTTATTGTCTATATTCGGAGAAGCCGGCACAACTCTCCGACATACCTGGCGGGCGTGGGAACGTGGGACAACTCTATGTATGCTGCATGCTTGCCACGTGTCCCACGGATGTGAACAGACAGGGGCACCTGAGAAATTGCGCTGTGCCGCACAACTACTTATAAATATGTGTCCCATGTGGTAAAGAAATCTTTCTTCCACCTCTACACCTCCGTCAAAACCCTAGCGCCACCGCTAGCTCGCGACGACGCCGGCGATGAAGCACTTAGCTGCCGCAACTTCTCCGACGCCGTCCTCACGCCGGCCGCGGACATCTTTCTCTCCGCCGTCGCCGTAGGTGTCCTCCGTCGCCAAGTTAGGGCACGGTGGGCTGAACTGCTCGGTCTCTCATTCTTCCCATCTTGCAGTTCTTCGTGCGGTAATTATAACTCTATTTTTACCACCTTTTTGATCTTCATAGATTCATCCTACTTATCGAAAGTGGTTTCTGCCTACTAAATGTTAGATCTATTCTATCTGCATCTCATAATGCCTAGTCTATTCACTTAGATTTCCTATCTAGTTTGATTCCTCACTTGTACTTATTCACGGATTGGTACAAATCTGGAACCAACTCACTACATATAAGTGAATGTCTTCGCATCATGAGGTCAATGTCTTCAAACTGATTTATCTTCAAAATCTTCTGAGAATGCATATGACCTCTTCCCCTTCCCTCGCATCTCTAATGCTGTCACAGGTACATGTCCGTGGGAGAATCCCTTGGTTCTCATAGTCTGCATTCGTTTGCAGAATACTTACAGCATCATATCAATTCTCCTGAAGCCAGTTCCTGCTTGACCAGCAAGCGTAAATCTCTGAAGACTCTAAACGTATTGAAGCCATTCAGCTTGAAGTTCATGGCTGCAGAAAAATCAGCAAGGAAGGGTGGCAGACAGCACAGAGGAGGAACATCCAAAGATCTGCCTGATGACCTAGCAGAACTGTACAAGACAGACCCTGAAGAGACTTATTATCAGCGCAAGACATGAATCCAATGGATTCGACGTTCAAGTACAGGTTCGTCACCAAGGAATATGCAGAGAAAAATGCTATCAAGAGTCCTTGGGGGATATTCTCTATCGAGGCCTTCAACCCAAGAACAGAGCCGAAGCCATTGCGCAAGAATTCTATCCTTGCATGGTCCGTGGGCCACAGCCTGAAGAAGCGGACCCATCATCATTGCTCTGGTGTCGCGACAACAATCTCTTCAAGCGCAACTTCCAGTTTGCTGTGTCTTCAGCAAAGGAAAACAAGAAGTCATGGGGATTAGACTTCAATCCTGGTCCCTCTGCTCCCCGTGAGGATGGCACTCGTGAAGCTGAAGAAAATAGAATTGGCCCCTTTGCAAACCTTGATGGCCTCATCTCCTACATCTTGGTACAAGGTGCCAAAGTGGATCATTCTGACAATGAGGTTGATTCTGATGAAGCCCCAGCTCCTCCTTCGAAGCCACAGAAGCAAAACAAGCTAAAGGCTTCTAAACCCGTACCACCAAAATCTTCTCGTGCGAAGCCATTGGCCACTGCACCTCCTGAAGCCAGTGTGCAGTCTGAAGATCAATCTCGTATCTCCAAGAAGACAGAAAAGAAAAAGCAACTTGTCAGGCATGCTGATCAAGCCCTGACTCCTGCCGCTATTCTGCGCGACGATCCCATTGATCTGTCAAGTGATGAAGATCTTGCAGATGATGCTCTTGAGCAGCTGATAAAGAGCAAGGAAGAAGCAGAAATCTTCAACAACTTGCCTCTCTTTGATGTGACCATCATCCACAACTTCATTGATGAATGGTTCGACACCCCCAATGTTAGCTTTGACGATTTACAGCTTCCCATTGGCCTCAGTGTCGCCTTCAATGGCGCCATTGCTTCAGAGCTAGCTCTTGCTCAGCGAATCGTTGAGCTCAAGAACAAGATTGATTTTGAGAAGGCTCAATTCAAGAAGCATGTGGCAAGCTCAGTGTTCAAGACGTCAGAAACTTCAAGGTCATGCTGCATGAGCTTAAAGAAGCTTTTCAGAAGAAGCGCCAAGAAGCTCAAGGCTCTCGCGAGCGTATGAAGAGTTTGGCTGATAAGTGTGTGCTTGCCTACAATGAGGCTGAGAAGCGCAAGTCACTTGGCCGTCCTGGCATTGACCCCAGAATGGCTGCAAAGAAAAAGAAGAAGTTTCCTGCTGATCAGCCTGCGCCTTCAAGCCAAGAAGCTCCACGTATTATCTTCCCAAGTAGCATGACTGGCTCGAAGCCAAAGGTCACCACAACCGCTTCTGAACAGAAGAAAACGAGGGCTGCAGAGGCAGAAGCTCGAAAGAGGAAGAATACCGAAGCCTCTGATGCCGCTCCCTCCAAGAAGAAGCGCAAGACCAAGAAAAATCGGGCTGCTCCCATAGAGCCCCTTTTTGTTGAACCCATCTCAGTGATTCATCCTGCATCTGCATCCCAAGAACTTCACATGACTGTGCATGAGCCTGCTTCCACAGAGGCTCCTGAAGCTGAAGATATTCCAGCAACTGAACCCACCGCTGCTGAAGACATTGGTCATCATGAGAATGTTGAAGATGATGAAGTTCTTCCTCAGATCGAATACAATGTGGTATCATCGCCTGTTCATACGAACAGCGAACTCATCAGCATTGGTCGTCCTCTGACGCCAATTGCACAGGATGATTCATGGGCTGATCGCCCGCAAGAACAAGACTCCCCCAATACTCCCCTACAACAACAACAAGCTACCCCCAACGTGCAAGAAGAGGATGAAGACGTTCAGGCTCAGCCAACTCCATCTCCTAAAGTGAAGCCAGCTCTTCACAGGCTTCGCAGAGGATAAAGGCCTGAAGTCCCTCTGTCGAGCGTTCCAGAAGGAGAAGTGCAATGGTCACCTGTTGCACGGCAAGTACTTTCTGAACCTGCTCCAACTGTGATTGTCTCCGAGTCTGAAGCACATGCTGCTGAAGACATTCCGGCTGCATCAGCCGAAGAAAATCAAGAAGAAGTGCATGTACCAACCCCCCCAGTGATTGAATAAGAAGCAGTTCATGATCAGAACATGTCTATGCCCGACCCTCCTGTTCGTCAAGAGGAGGCTGAAAATGTTGAGGCTGCCACCACCAACGTCAATACAGCCAGTGACGTAGTCATGGCTGATGCTAATGTGGAGCCTACACTAACTGTGCCTGAACCAAATGTGGCTATTGAACCTGAAGTCAATGAGGATGCTGCACCCGAAGCCAATGAGGATGCTGCACCTGAAGCAAACATGACAACTGCTCCCGAAGCACCTGTCATGCGGCCTGCCTCCGATGTTGCCCCTGCTCCTGTTCCGCCTCCAAGGCCTCACACTATTGAGCAAGCATATAGTCATGGTCAGCTCACTACTGTCCGATGGCCCGTTCTGGTGCCTCCACCCTCTGCCTCAGGACTGCAATTTGACTATCATATTGAGCATAGGCCTCAAGTGCAGAAGCCAAAGCCCAGGTTGCCAAGGTTTCCAGGTACTGCCAACTCCCCGGGGTCCTTCAATGCTAATGGCTTCAAAAGCCACAATACCTTCTTTGACAGCGCCAAGAACCCCTACTCCAAGCCAAGAATATCATCAGATAGGTTCTGGAGCTATCAACAGAGAAGCTATTACTCATGCGTGTTATATTATCAAGGGCGCATTTTCCCTCATATGCGCCTTGACACTGAAGCCATTGCTGGACTGCCATGCTTAGAAGAAGCACTTGATTGCTTTCGAGATGCTGGTCTGCTCCACTTTGTGACAGACAAAGAACATTGGAATGAAGAGCTATTGCTTCAATTCTATGCCACTCTGCACATTCGCGGCTACAACAGAGACATCAAGACATGGGTTCTCGAGTGGATGACTGGAAATGTTCATCATGAAGCCAAAGCTATGGACATCATCGAGCTTACAGGGCTAGCCACTCCTAGAGAACTGTATGAACCTGACTGTCAGCTACACTGCAATGTTGTAGAGAGCATCTTTCATAAGCCAGAACCCAATATGAGCCAGATGCTGAGTATGATGAAGCCTTTGCCATCTGACACTGAATATCCCACACATTTCTTTGTTGAAGACCTTGAGTATCTGCCTCGAACCATATATCACATCATCAGGCGAACTCTATGGCCAGTCAAGGGACACTCATCAGCGGCCAAGCTTGAAGGAACTATGAAGACTTTGGTCTTCTATATTCTCAATGGCATCAGCTTCAATACTCAGGAATTCTTCATAAGACAACTTGCTGCCTTCGGTTATGATCTCTTTGGTCTGAAGTTTTATGCTCCATGGGTCATGCGCCTTATCAAGCGCCACTCTACTGTCACCTATCAACCCTCTGCTCGCAATCATATAATATTTCTACCAGAAGTTGATATGTCAGTTGATGTGATATATTCTGACCCTGCCAAGATGCCTCTTTGTCTTCAGAACATCGAGCACCAAAGCTTCACTCAGCCTATTGAAGGTGTTCAAGCAGCAACACGAATCTATCCATTTGCTGGTAACACTCGTCTGCCTCACAGAGCGCCCACTGAAGCCACTGAAAGCACCATTGCCCAAAGGCTTCGCAAGCGTTCTCGCGTTCTCAATGACCGAGAACTTCTTGTGGCCCTTCATCAGAAACAGGATAAACATCACTTTTGGCTCAAGAGACAGATGCAAAGCCTCTTGGTGGATGTCAATCGCATTTGCAACCTTGCCACCAAGAATGCCTTTGTTGCTCATGAAACCTGCCGGAGATCATGGAAGAGTTTGACCCTGCTTAGTGCTGAAGCAGATCTTCAAGACGATGGCTTCAATGAAAGATTTCAGTTTGACTCCACTCCTCCACGGAATGTTGTCTTACGAAGAACTCCATCTCTTGAAAACTCTGAATATTCCTCCTCCGTGGCAACAGTTAATGCCAGAGTGATCGATGATGAAGATGACGCTACTTCACCACCTCCAACTACTGCGCGCATCGACACTGCACCAAGTTCCTCTGCACCGCCACCCAACGACAACAACCCTGCTGCTTCACCTACTCATCAAGAAGACGAGTAGATGCTCTATGTCTTCAAACCTTTTTGGTCATTACTGACAAAAGGGGGAGAAGCGTATGAGTTGATAGTCTTCAAGCGGGTTCATATGGGCGGTTGCATTATATTTTTCTGCGTGCTTACAACTCTTGCATTTTGATACATTTGGTTCTTTGAGTTGTAACACCTAAACTTGATGGTCGTCTGCTACTTCTGCTACGTGTTTGCTTTACTCTGATGCGATGATAACTTCCGCACTTAGATCAACATGCAGATGTCCATTTTTCATTATGCATGTCATTCTACTTGTTATATCATTTCATGCATGATGAATTATCTTCATAAGTTGAAGTGGATCTCCATAAGTACAACCTGCTATGTGCATTTGCAATCCAAAAGCAAATTATTAATATGCACATCTTCAGGGGGAGCCCTTGCTACTTATGAAGACAATTCCTATCCTTACAATTTCACATACTTTATCCCCGTTGAAAACTTCAACCAGTTTGTCATCAATCACCAAAAAGGGGGAGATTGTAAGTGCATCTAGTGCCACCCCTAGTTGGTTTTGGAGTATTGACAACAAAGTTGGTTGAGGGACTAATGCGTTTGTGAGAATTGCAGGATAACACAGGTAGTGTCCCTCATTGATTCGGTTTACCTACCGGAGATGACCCCTAAAAATGTATGAAGACATTGAAGACAATGGTGGTACGAGAAGATAATCATATTGAAGACTATGACATGAGAAGACATTACATGAAGACAATGGAGCGCGAAGACTGTGTAGTTTCGTCGTTTCCTTTCTTCTTTGTTGAGTCATAGGAACCACCGTACTGTTAAGTGGGGTCCAAGTGAACTAAGTCAGAGTGACTGAAGTGATGCTCAACCCAAATCCTATGTCTTCGAGCAAAGACAATGAGAGCAAATCTTATCCAGAGTTGGATGAGTCAGCTTTGCTTGTAGCCCAAGTAAAGTTGTCGTGTGTGCTTGAAATCTGACCGTTGGAACACGTGTCAGTTCCTTAGTGACCCAGGGTCATTTTGGACAAATCAGGTCGGGTTGCCTGGTGGCTATAAATAGCCCACCCCCTACACCATAAATTGGTGGCTGCTCAGAGTTTGTATATGGCTTTTGTCGTTTGAGAGCAACCCACCTCGAAGCATTTGAGAGAGAGAAATCCTTGCAAGGACAAAGCCCAAACACCCAGAGCCAAAGAGTGTTAGGCATCATTGAAGTCTTTCTGTCTATGTGACCTGAAGACTTATTACACTTGAGGACTGTGTATCCTCCACCCGGTTAGGTGTCGCGTTCTGAGCATCCAAGAGTCATTGTGGATTGCCGAGTGAACAAAGTCTGTGAAGGTTTGGAAGTCTCCCTTGAAGACTTACTAGAGTGGTTGGGCGAGGACTAAGTGACCTTAGCTCAAGGGGAATAAGGTGAAGACATGGTCTTCTGAGTTAAATCTCAGCCTCCCTAACCAGACGTATAGTTGTCACAGCAACTGGAACTGGTCCAACAAATCCTGTGTCCTCAACGAGCAACTGGTTCTATCTCTTCCCTCCTTTACTTTGAGTTTGTCTTCATGAAGTCATTGCTTATTGTTTTATCCGATTGACTTCATTGCTTGACTACTATTGTTGATTGGCTTCATACTATCTTCCATCCTGATCCTACTACCTAGTTGCTATTAATCTTCAAACGTTAATGCTATTGCATACTTGATTATGGCTTGCTTGTTGTAGTTTATCTTCCGCTGCATATCAATTAGGTTGTTTCTATCGTTTGTCTTCGAAACTTCCAGGTTTTGAAGACTTTCCTAAAAATCGCCTATTCACCCCCCCCCCCTCTAGTCGATAACTAGCACTTTCAGTAGGGATAAGCTTGCTTTGACCTTGTTGTTTTGAAAAGACATGATTGCTTTATTGGTATACTCGAAGTATTATCGTTTTTTATGTCAAATGATAGACTATTGCTTTGAATCACTCGTGTCTTAATATTCATGCCA
>NC_041389.1:352612440-352630928 GCF_002162155.2 Triticum dicoccoides
ACCCCCCCCCCTCTAGTCGATAACTAGCACTTTCAGTAGGGATAAGCTTGCTTTGACCTTGTTGTTTTGAAAAGACATGATTGCTTTATTGGTATACTCGAAGTATTATCGTTTTTTATGTCAAATGATAGACTATTGCTTTGAATCACTCGTGTCTTAATATTCATGCCATGATTAGACATATGATCAAGATTATGTTAGGTAGCATTCCACATCAAAAATTATCTTTTTTATCATTTACCTACTCGAGGATGAGCAGGAATTAAGCTTGGGGATGATGATATGTCTCTGTCGTATCTATAATTTTTTATTGTTCCATGCCAATATTATTCACTTTCATATACTTTTTGGCAACTTTTTATATTATTTTTGGGACTAACATATTGATCCAGTGCCCAGTGCCAGTTTCTATCTGTTGCATGTTTTTTGTTTCGCAGAAACCCAATATCAAACAGAGTCCAAACGGGATAAAAATGGAGGATATTTTTTTGGAATATTTATGATTTTTGGGAAGTGCAATCAATGCGAAACGGTGTCCGGGGTGGTCACGAGGTAGGGGGGCGCGCTCTACCCCCCAGGTTACTAATATCCCAAAGGAACTAGCAAACACTATCAACATGAAGTAAGTAGGGTGAATCTCGGGTTCAGAAACCCAGAAGTGGAATACCTACTACTAAGTGGCATCACGGGATGCTTTCGAGAAGAAAGGCCAGAATCATCACACTGGGACACAAATTATGGCTAAATTATTAGATGATCCCCTAGGACACCTAGGGTCATAATAATAATTCCAACATATATGTTGAGGCAATAGAATACCTCAACTCAACAATTAGTGTGGTTAACCTGGCCCAAAGGAACATAAAAACCAGAGGGAAAGGATTTGCAAGTGCATCAGATTGTTTAGAAACCTCGGATGACTCGGATAGCATAACGGCTGTAAATGCTCAAAAAGTTTGGAGACATACTACAGAAATGGTGGCATAGCCACTCAGAAGCATAATATCAAGGTTTCGAGATCAATAGTTAACATACACAGATAGAAACTGAACCGGGGCTTAAATCCTACAATTCTATAAGTCTACGGATTAGTAACACGTGATCCTGATAGAAGAAGAGAAAGCCTAGTTCCTTAACCCCGTAGGAAAGATAAGATGACTCAGATCAGAGGGCATGAGGTATAAGGAGTAAAAAGAGCCTTACGTTCCATCCCACAATCAATTCCCTTATATAACTAAAGAATTTCTAGACTCAACTTTGACCAGTTTGGCTTGGTAATCCTACAGGCAGGCAGGCTCTGATACCAAAGCTGTCAGGACCCCGACTCAATGCCACATTGATCTAGCATGTAACACCTCATATCACTTTGCGGCCTCACACACGGTATTCCCACGGGTGTCGCCTTACCTTTACCCGGGACCGTTTGTGCCTTTTGGCACACGTATATGATAGTGTCTCTAGCATCCATATGATAAGGAGCCCGGGCTGACATGGCTAGTCGTAAACCCAAAGTGGCACAGACTTACAGGAACAGGCATCCATGACCCAGCATCGAACATGTCGGTCATCAGCGAGTGAATCCAGGCTGTAGCACTGGGCTAGCAGGACTCCGATAAACCGGGCTATAGCGGGCTAACTGGACTCCGATATTCATCGCGTGACATTTCCTCGAAGGGACAGACACAGGAACAAAGAAGGACACATGCCGGCCAGCCTAAGTGTTCCGGAGCAGTAGCAAGCTACCAAGGCTCAGTGGAAACACTAGGAGACATTTCCCGGTAAGAGAGGCTACTAAGAATAAACAACTAGATAGTCAGATCCCACACATACCAAGCATTTCAATAACATACACACAATATGCTCGATATGTGCAAATACAACATGGCATCACAACATGACTCTACGACTCAAGTATTTATTCAATAGGCTCCGGGGTGCGAGATATTACAATCATGGGTCTCATGACCCAACATTCAGAGCATACAAGGCAAAGCACATGCGGAAGCTTAACATGTCTGAGTACAGACATCTACAAATGAAATAGGCTAAGAAGCCTGACTATCTACCAGATCCTGCCGAAGGCACAAGATCGTAGCTGAGGTAACAAGCTAAACGTTGAAGTCCACGTTGAACTACTAGTGAGACTGAAGTCTCTCTACAAAAACATAAAATAGGCAAACGTGAGTACAAATGTACCCAGCAAGACTTACATCAGAACTATCTACATATGCATCATTATCAACAAAGGGGATGGTGGAGTTTAACTGCAGCAAGCCAGCTTTGACTCGGTGGCTATCCTGAACTACGACTGCAAGTAACTCTTCTGAGGTGGCGCACACGAGTCCACATATTCACCAACCAATACACCACTATGGATCCACTCCCGTCTCCCAACGAGAACGCCATCCATAGCATTCACGCTTATCTTGCGTATTCTAAAGTATCCACTTTCACTTGTCTATGAACTATCATAGGCAACCCAGAAGTCCTTTACCGCGGACACGGCTATTCGAATAGATGATGTTAACCCTGTAGGGGTGTACTTCTTCATACATGTTTCCACCACTTAGCGTCTGCACACGACATGTGCTCGGCAGACTTCAAGCGAAAGCCGACGTGGGTGTAGACCACGACCTACCTAAACACTCAAGTCTCTAGTCCAGGTTTATCGCCTATTCGGGTTCCATCCATGAGGAGATCCGGCCGAGGTTTCGCTCACAGCCCCAAACGATGTGAACAGGGTTCCGTGACACCAAACGGGCGCCCGGTATACCCGGCCACGTGCCTACTGCATCACAGCCCACCCCTCCAGTCAGCGTTGTGCACGGCCTCCAGCATACTACAAACACCAGAAACTACTTGCAACTCCTGGACAGAGGACAAGGGTGATTAAGAAGTCGAGCGGGGTCATATTTCAGGGCCCAATGCATGGTAGTAGCTGAATCATGGATCACAAACACAGAACTCAGTTCCTAAGGATGGCTTCAATGAGACAACCCACCATGTACTCCTACATGGCCTCTCACCGCTACCTTTACCAAATCGTGTTCACACACTTAGATCACACACAGTAGGACATGTTCACACACCTCTGATTCATCCCCGATGAATAAGACCTGACTCAACTCTAAGCAGTAGCAGGCATGACAAACAAGCATGAATGAGTAGGCACAACATGGCTCAAACAACTCCTACTCATGCTAGTGGGTTTCATCTATTTACTGTGGCAATGACAGGTCATGCAGAGGATAAAGGGTTCAGCTACCGCAGCAAGTAACAGATGAATCATTGTTGTCCTAATGCAATAAAAGAGAGCAGGAGCGAGAGGGTGGGATTGTATCGGAATGAACAAGGGGGTTTTGCTTGCCTGGCACTTCTGAAGATAGCATTGAGTCTTCATCAGTGTCAACGATCACAACGTCGGAACATCGTCTACCGAGAGGGGACAGATACCGGCAACAGAGAAGAAATACAATCAATGCAATGCACAATATGATGCATGCTCATGACATGGCAATATGAGTGTGTTGGCCTAATGCAACTACAACCAGATGGATTTGGGTCATATTGAGCCAAAGGTTCAACCCCAAATTCAAATTATGAATTCAAATAGTGCCTTATCATGTTTTGCACTAAACAGCAAGGTTAAGTTGTTTAAACATGCATGAAACTAGTGCAGATGGATAGATTGGATTTTTCTGATCATTTTTCATATATAATTTATTTCATTTGGAGTTACGGTTGAATTTATATGATTTTTAGAAGTTTTGTATATTTTCTGAAATAAATAAATCATTTTAGATTTATTTAAAATCCAGAAAACAAATTACTGCGTCAGCATGACATCGGTGTGACGTTAGCAGGTCAACTAGGTCGGCCAGGTCAACCTGACCTGTGGGACCCACTGGTCAGTGACTCAGTTAACTAACTGAGATAATTAGTGCTAAACTAGCCCTAACTAAGCTGTCAGCAGTGCGGGGCCCACGTGTTAGTGGATCATCTAGTTAACTACTTAACTAACACTAATTAAACTAACACTAATTAAATAGGGCATGGGCCCACTCGTCAGCGAGAGAGAGGGGTCAAACCCCTGGGCAGACAGGGTCAAACCCCGCCGGTCAAAGCGGTCAACCCGCCAGCATTTAACCGCCGGCGAGACCAGATGCGGCGGCAGGCTTCGGGTTTGGTCCTCCGTCGACCAAATCGATGGCGGAGATGCGCTACGTGCTACTGGTGGACTCGCGCATCGAGTGGTGCAGGTGGTGTGTGCGGGGGTGGCCGAAGATGACGTCGGCGTCGAGCCAGGCGGCGGCCGGAGCTCGGAGGGAGGGGAGAAGGACCTACGGTGCACGGCAGGGGCCGGTGTTGGTCGTGTTCGGCTCCTAGGAGCTTGGTGAGCATGGAGGCATGCTCAAAAACGGACGGGAGCGACTGTGGCCATGGCAACGACATGGCACGGCGGCGGCAGGTGCGGTGAGCTCGGTGTGGTGCGTACGGTGCACGACAGAGGGAACGGAGAGGGGGAGGACGGGCAGCAGCTCACAGTGGTCTCGACGGGCGGGTCAGAGAGGTCGGGGAAGAGCTGGAGTGGTCACGGCGACGAGGGGGGTCTCTGGCGATGGCGGATTGGGACGGCTCGGTGCAGCGTCTCCGGGGCGAGCGAGCGCTCGGGGCTCGGTCGAGGCAAAGCAGCGGACGACGGTGAAGCTTCTGGGCATGGAGAGGCGACGAGTGGACGGCCGTGGCTGCAGGCTTTACGACGGCGTGGACGTGGATGCGTCGGCCATGGTGTCCAGGGAGCGAGGGAGAGAGCAAGGGGGAGGAATGGGGTGTCCACGGGGTCGGGGCGGCGCCGAGGAGTGGCTTCAAGGCGTCGTGGCGCTGTCCAAGCGAGGCAGGCGGCCAGGGAGCTGCGTGGCGAGCTCGGGCGCGTCGCGGTGTCCCTCCTCTCTGCCTGCCTGGCGAGAGGAAGCAGGTGGCTGGCACGGGCCAGCACAGTGCTGGGCCGGCCAGTTGGCTGCCAGGTGGGCTGCGCCAGGTAAGTGGCCACGTAGTTTCCTCTCTCTCTGTTTTCTATTTTAATTACTGTTTTCTATTTTTGTAGTTTGTTTTGATCCAGTTTTAAAAAACCAAATCAATTTTATAAATCCTGAAAATATTCATGAGCACTTTATGAATTATTTCAGTGTCCCACAAATAATTCCAACATTATTTGAGCATTTAAATTATTTATAACGTTTAAATGCCCAAAGTCAAATACAATATGATTTAATTCAAAAATCCAAAATAGCCTCCAAAAATATGAAACCATTTTTGGCAGAGGGTTTAGTCAGGACCAAAGATGGTGAACATTTATGAAGGGCATTTTGGTTTTATTGAAAAGATTTTAGTAAGCCCTAGTTGAATTCATTTAGTGCTAGGGTTTCAACATCCCCATTTCAAGTTTCTTAGTAATTTAAACATGATGACATCATGAGCAGGCAAAGTCAAGCAAGGCTGATTTGGGGCTGTGACATTATGTTGCTGTCCTATTGTGCCCTCCATGTCGCGCAAGCGTGAGGGATTCCCGCTATAGGGTGTTGCAATACGTTCATGATTCGCTTATAGTGGGTTGCGTGAGTGACTGAAACACAAACCCGAGTAAGGGGATTGTTGCGTATGGGATAAAAGGGGACTTGATGCTTTAATGATATGGTTGGGTTTTACCTTAATGAATCTTTAGTAGTTGCGGATGCTTGCTAGAGTTCCAATCATAAGTGCATATGATCCAAGTAGAGAAAGTATGTTAGCTTATGCCTCTCCCACATAAAACTTGCTATCGGTCTAGTAACATAGTCAATTGCTTAGGGGTAATTCCACAACTCCTACCACCACTTTTCCACACTCGCTATATTTACTTTATTTGCATCTTTATCTAAACAGCCCCTAGTTTATATTTACTTGCTCTTTATTGTCTTGCAAACCTAGCCTTTCACACCTACAAAGTACTTCTAGTTTCATACTTGTTCTAGGTAAAGAGAACGTCAAGCGTGCGTAGAGTTGTATCGGTGGTCGATACAACTTGAGGGAATATTTATTCTACCTTTAGATCCTCGTTGGGTTCGACACTCTTACTTATCGAAAGAGGCTACAACTATCCCTTATACTTGTGGGTTATCAAGACGCGCCACTCGCCAAGCCGGTCTGGTCCCATCTCCATCCAGCACGCCATGCGCGTGAAGCTGCTCGGCACGATGGCACCCGGCCAAAGGGCCGCCGTCATCGCAGTGTCGGCCTAGGACAGCCGTCCCATCTGCATTCCCAAGACCAGCAGGCGGGCCTCAGTAGCGGCGATGATCTCCGGGAAGGTCCAGGCCACCCGCGGATCCGTCCCGGACCCAACAACGTCGGTCGGGTCACGCTGATAGCGGACGGCTTCCTCCGCCAGCAGTTGCATCTCCGGGAAGGCCCCTGCCAAAAAATAAGAAGCAAATTAGAAGAACAACAACAAGGAAGAAAGGCCGAATCCCGACCCGGCAAATTACAAGAAAAAGCACTTACTAGAGAAGGACTCTTTCAGGTGCTGCGCTTCGAGCAACGTACCACGCCGCTCCCGTTCGATGGCACGATCGCAATCCTCGAGCGCCTTCTCCAGGTCGGCTGCCTTGGCAAGAGGCGCCTTCAGCTCGGCATCCTTGTCATCGGCCGCCTTCTCAGCCGCCTTGCGACGGCGGGCCTCCTACTGACGGGCTCCCTCAGCCGCGATGGCCTGCTCCCGCAGGCGATCCACCTTGGCCTGGAGTCGGCCCTTGTCGTCGGCCAGCTGGCCGCGCTGCTGGTCTATCGACCAGGGCCTACTGCGTCTCCACCACCTTGGTGGCCTCCGCCTTAAGGAGCTCCACCTCGGCTTCAAGACGGCTCTTGTGACCCGCCAACTGCTCATCAAGAGACCACTGGTCCGCGGCCGCCTCCGCCCTCGCCTGCACCGCCTCGATGCCAAGGTGGCCGGTGTCGGCAACGAGTCGGTCATAGTGATGACCGGCCCGGAGCAGACAAGTCCTCCAGGACAGCACCTCGGCTGCAAAAAAGATGAGTTCAGCAAATATGAAGACAAGACTTAAGATTTGGCCCAACTACTACGTAGTTGGCCCGAATCTCGGGGGCTACACCCAGTGGGTGCGCTAGCGCGCCCCCACTAGAAAAGAGCACAAGGGTACCTGCGGCGACGCGAAGCTCCTCCTCCTCGGCAGCGAGCTGCTCCTTGAGCTCCCGGTGCTTGCCCAGGAGACGCTTGTAAGCGGCGACCCGAAAAGCGTCGAGATGCTGAAGAAGAAAGAAGTCAAAACAAGGCCAACGCTCCAAAGATTCGACCCAACTACTACGTAGTTGGCCCGAACCTCGGGGGCTACACCCAGTGGGTGCGCTGGCACGCCCCCACAAAGAAGAAATTACAAGAAAAAAAAGAAGACTTACCAGAACGGCGCGCTCTAGGTCGCGCGTCCACTCCACCTCGGCTTGGGCGAAGGCCTCGAGCCGTTCCGTCCGGCCTCGCAGGCGGCAACCGACGGCGTCCAACGCCGCCTCCTCCTGGGTCTGAGGCCCGAAGACAACGGTGCCCCCGCTCTGTGCCGGCTGTGGCACGGCAGCTCGGCGTCCTCCCTACCGGGGCACCAAGGCGTGCTCCCCGCTGGCCGCTCGCGACGCGGCCAGCACCTCCTCCGATGCCCCTCCCGGCGCGGACGACGACCCGGACGCCGGGACGCCTTGCGTCGCCGCCTCCGGTCCGGACACCGGGACGGCCTGCTACGCCACCACCGACCCAGCTGGCGGGGCAGCCTCCGGCACCATCGCCCGTAGCGCCTCTTCCAAGATGGTGCCGCCTCCACCACCACCAGCCTCCACGCGCTCGACCACGTCGGCCCGCGGCGGGGTATCACCCCCCACCTCCACGACCTCCTGGTCGAGGATCACCACCTCAGCCCGGCCTCCACGGCCGCGCTCCCTCGCCGATGATGGCACAAAGATCGTCGCCGCCTCCATCGTGCCCTCCGGCATCTCGCGCCAGGCCGGCTCCATGTCGGCTCGTGCCCATGCTGCCGCCACGTTGGTCCAAGCCCAGACCGACGCCGCCTCCAGCTCCGCCTCGGCCCTGTTCCTATCCCGCCAGGCCAAGGCTTCGGCGTTGCTCGGGTCCAGGCCGAGGTCCGAATCGGCCCGTCCCTCCACCTCGGCCTGGTCGGCGAGGTCGGACCGGCTCCTGCGGAACGCGGTCCCTTCGGCGGCTGCGGCTTCCGCCGCCGCCCTCGCCAGCGCGATTGGCGACCTAAAGAAGAAGGCAGGATAAGCCAAAAAGAAATACAAGACCGGCTCAGCAACCCGGATGCATGCGTAAGACAAAAACTAACCCCGACAAAGACAGGGACCGGGGTCGGCCTACCGCGTCCAGCACCGCGCTTCCTATTGGCCGGCCTCCCGGCCCCTGCTGGGTCCACCGTGCGCTTCGGGGCCCGGGGTCGCGGCGCGACACTATCTTTCCCGTGCGGGCGGCTCGGCGCCGCCCCATGCAAAGACCCGGCTCTGCCCGCGTCGCCGCCTCCCCCGCCCAACGCTGCTGCTCCAACAACCGGCATCAGCATCGCCCGCACAATGTCGCGGTCAGCAATTCAAGACACATGAAGAGAGAAAAAACACAGGACTTACCCGCGCGACGCCCAGCGTCGGCGTCGGACTCGGCCACCTCCTCCCCGCCGTGGGCCACGGGCTCCTCTGGTGCAACCGGCGCCACCTGCGATGGAGCCCGGGCGTAAGGATGCCGGATCGCTTTCAGAAACACCTCCCAGGTCACTTCGGGATGGATGAGAAGGTGCACGGCAGCAAAGTAAGACGACCAGACACTCACATGCGGCGCCGGGTTCAACTTGTTGTACGGCGCCTTGCCGAACCGCCAGTCCTCTCCAAGGTTGGCCTTGGAGATGTCGTTCACGCCGCGCGCAATCTACTCCATAGACAGCCGCGTCTACCCCATGCAGTTGGGGTCTTAAAGGCCGATCATTTTGCCGATGAGGCAGGAGTGCCTCTGAAGCGGAAGGACCCGACGCATGATGAACGCGGCAAGGAGTTGGTGCCGGTGAGCCCCTCCTGCGTCCTCATCACTGTCACCCGCTCGCAGAGGTTGACGATCTCCTGCGACGGGTGCCGGAGCGAGTAGCCCCAGTTCGTCTTCGCCCGCGGCGACGCGATGGCGAAGGGCAGAAGGTTGATGTGGTCCGCACCAAGGTTGCAGACGTAGAAGAAGGAGTTCTGGCACTTCTTGGCAGAATCCTCCAGCAGGATCTTGGGAAATCCGCCCTCGACCGCTTCGAGATGACGGCGGCGCCGCAGTCGGCGAACTCCCTGGCCGATGGGCCCTGCTGCTTCAAGGAGAAGAAGCGCGCCCAGAGGTCGATCGTGGGCTCGACCCCCAGGTACCCCTCGTAGAGGGTCACGAAGCCGGAGAGCTGGGCGATGGCGCTGGCACCAAGATGATGCGGCTGGAGCCCGAAGAACTCCAGGAACGCGCGGAAGAAGGTGCTCGCCGGCAGCCCAACCCCGCGCTCAAAGTGTGTGAGGAAGACCACGCGCTCCTGCTCCTCGGGCTGAGGCCTCTGCTCACCGCGCGGCAAGTGAACACTGACGTCCGTCTCCCGCGGCAGGCGCCACAACACCCAAAGCTGGATGATGTCCTCGGGGGTGACGTTCGAGCCCACCCAGGAGCCCAATGGAAGCGCCATGGACGGAAGAAGGAGAAAGAAGATTGACGACTGAGGAAGTTCTGCTCGGGGCAGCGGGCGCAACTATGCGTCGGTTGCGTAGAGCAGAGCAAGAGCAGGGGACAGGAGGGCACGAGCGAGACTAATGTCCGCTGCCCCCTTGCCCCCCTCAATTTATAACCCTCGGTTCAAACGTGGGGGAGTGGGATCGTCTGCATGCGCCCGTTCCACTACCCCGCAATAAGTGCGCAGGTACACGCGCAGTAACTGCCCGGAGAAGAGCGACCGGCCCCCGGAGCTGCAATAAATCCGCGTGCGTGGACCAAGGGCGCGTGGCGGCGGGCCCCAGCCCGCCACCCAGTCCCGTCACGTGCGTGGCCTGTCAGGCCCCTCCGACTTCCGGGCACCATGTGGCGCCCGCACGAAGCCCGAGGGATTGCCCCAAGATTCGATGAACTCCTCGGTTCCCGCCACGGCCGGGATGCTGAGATTCGGTTTCCAAGAAAACCGGCACACAGTGGGTGTTGCCAGACGTGGGGCTTGCAGAATCCGCCTTGCTCAAGGGGGGAACTGCAAAGGCCCACTCATCCGAAGACGGCGGACCTTCACAACTTCGGGGACTACTGTCGAGGGGATGAACCCCGGGCAGGCAACGGAACCCGGATCCTTTTCAAAAATAGCGGGGCCCGCATCGCCCCTCAAACTGGCATGCGCCCAGCCGGGTTGCTCGACCTGGCCAGACCTGCAACCCGGCCAAGCTCTCCGACCCGACAAGGTATGTCAACCCGGCCTTAGCAACTGGCGTGAGACAACCCAACCCGGCGCAACCAAGGCTTCCCCAACAAGCCGACCCCACCCGTGGCGTGCACCGCAATCCAACCACGGGTCAAGCTCCCGTCCCATCCAGGTCATACGATGGGACGAGACTTCAATCACCGATGACCAAGACAACAGTGCTTCCACCAATGCTTATGGTCAGCCAGAGCGTGGCAACAGTGCCCCTCACCTACCCGCTGACCGGGGCTAGCGAGGCAATAGTGCTCCCGCCCTCACCGCTGACGACAGCAAGCGGCAGCCTGACAGGGAGCCACTGTACACGAGTCAACTCGGCCACGCCCTGACGATCGACAAGACGGTGCACAGTCCCCCAAGGCACGCGAGGCCCGCACCTAGGGGAACCCGGCGAACCACGAGCCCTTAGTGGGACCCAGCCCGGGATCCCGGACACCGACAATACGGACCCACTGACTCGGCGTATTACCATTGTAACCCTGGGGGGTTGGCCTATAAAACCCCCCAGGAGCCCACGTCTACAGGGGCAGATGAGATACGGCATATGGACTGTAATGCATAGAGAGAAAGGCAAGCAAGCATAGCACTAGCCACCAAAGCAACACTAGGGAGAAGGAGCAGCCCGAGCCTTGGCCAGCTTCCTTCCTCCCCCCACACAGCTCCAGGAGCGGCATTGTACTATCGATCATCCAACTACACTCGACAGGACTAGGGGTATTATCTCTCCGGAGAGCCCCAAACCTGGGTATGTCCGGCGTCCCACGCCCGCTCATGCCAACCTCGCCTCTGGAGCCCACCAGCGCCCTCGAGCCTCCTCCTCTCTTTATCCATCCCTTGGCATCTGCCATGCGCCCACCACGACAATATCCTTTCCAAAATATCACGCTCCCGAAGGTTTCATTCCGTTTGGACTCCGTTTGATATTCCTTTTCTTCGAAATATTGAAACAGGCAATAAAACAGCGATATGGGTTGGGCCTCCGGTTAGTAGGTTAGTCCCAAAAGTAATATAAAAGTGTATAATTAAGCCCGTAATCATTCAAAATAGATAATAAAATAGCATGAATGCTTCATAAAGTATAGATACGTTGGAGACGTATCAAGGGTCAAGATGATGAACGTGACTAGGTCACCGAAATTCACTTTTTCGCTGCCCAACGAGCTCTCCATCAAGAAAGTGAAGGTTTGGGTGATCACATTGGGAAAATCAGCACCAACCTACGTCAATCGGAAGCAAGGAACCGGGACTACCTCGAGGCCAAGCTCTCCAAACAAATGGCTGAATTCTGCAACATGATCATGAGCCGTGCCTCTTCCTAAACTTCGTCACCAAGACGACGCCACTCAATTTGCCACTCGTTGTCATACTCTTCTTCTGATGCGAGTCCTCCTTGAGCTTGTTCTCATCGCTGCGATGACACTCAAGATATCCAAGCTCAAGACAATCCTTTCCTAGCAATGGCTTACAAGACCGAGTTCGAGCATGTGTAAGGGCGTGATGCCAAGAACAAGAAGCCATGGATCAAGAGCAACTCCCACCACATCGTCCACATCAAGCATCTCATGACGGTGATGCACTCTGGTAAGAGCAACAAAATCGTGACAAATAAGCTCAAGCGGCTCAACAATCACTCCGCGAGTACACTAGAGCCGTTTCCGCACGCAGGCGCCTCATACGTGAGCAAGAGGAAGAACTTCACCAAGAACAACAAGAAGAAGTCGCCCGACGTGAAGAGCAACAAGAAAGATGAAACCAAGCTCATATGCCTTGTCCTCCTCCATGCCAAGAGCGCTACCACGAAGAATGTGAAGTCGAAGACCCTCCTCCACGCCAAGCGTGACATCAAGCAGAACGAGTGCTTGAAGACCCTCCTCCATGCCAAGAGCAACATCAAAACCGCCACTACAACGACAAGCTCAAGTTCACCATGCCCAAGTTTTTGGGAAGCAATGATCCCGAAGAATATCTCTCATGGGCATTGAAAGTCGACAAGATATTCTGTCTTCATAACTACGACGAGGAAAAGAAGATCACCATGGCCTCCCTTGAGTTTCAAGGATACGTCCTCATTTGGTGGGAACAAGTGATTGAGCGACGCCAAGAGCAAGGTAAAACACCCATCACGTCTTGGACACAAATGAAGGATGTCATGACAGCTCGCTTCGTGCCTACACACTACACCCGTGATCTCTTCAAGAAGTTGCAACTCCTCAAGCAAGGCACGGAGACGGTGGAAGAATACTATCAAGAGATGGAGATTTCCATGATACGAGCCAATGTCAAGGAAGATGACGCGAAAACTATGGCACGCTTCTTGAACGACCTCAATCACCCAATAAGGAAGATTGCTGATTTCCAACGCTAATCCAACCTTCTCAAGCTAGTTCATCAAGCAACCAAGGCAGAGCGACAAGTGCAAGAAGACGTCAAATACGCCAAGTACTCGTCCAAGAACTATGGCTCATACAGTCAAGCTACCTCCACTACGACACCTCCTACCTCGACTAGACCATCACCAAGTACCGGAGACAAGTCAACTTCCAAGCAAGCTATGCCTTCCTCGACTCATCCTTCGGCAAGAAACTACAAATCCAAAACTCCCCCTTCATCGGCACCACCGGATGATCCCGTCAATGCAGTTTCCCTCAAGTGTTTCACATGTGGTGGCCGAGGACACAAGTCTTTCCAATGCATCAACTGGCAAACCATGATTGTCAATGATGATGGCACTTACGACTCCATGAGTGAAGACGAGGTGGAAGCCCTCAAGCACGTCGCCATGCACCTTCAAGTGAATGAAGAAGAAGATGGTCAAGTCTTTTGCGACAATGACACAAGTCCCACTCTCGTGGTCTCCAGGGTCTTGACGCTTCAACACCACCAAGACGAAGACCAACGTTGCCACATCTTCCACACCAAGGCCGACATCAATGGTCGTTCCGTGAAGGTCGTCATCGAGGGAGGAAGTTGCCACAATTTGTCAAGTGAAGAGCTATGTTCCAAGCTACAATTGGTCATGAAGTAGCATCCTCGCCCCTACAAGGTCCAATGGCTTAGAGACTCCGGCACCATTCAAGTGGAGCACACCGTGCAAGTTTCGTTCAAGATCGGCGCCTATGACGACACCTTGGAGTGTGACATGGTTCCTATATCATGTGCCATCTCCTTTTAGGGAGACCTTGGCAATTTGACCGCAGTGTCATCCACAATGGAAGAACAAACCGCTATAGCTTCAAGATGAAGGGCAAGGAGTACGTGCTATGACCTATGTCACCTTGTCAAGTGATCGCCGACAAGCAAGCATCCACCCATCATGGAGAGACTAGTGAGAGAGTGAACCACCACAAAGAGAATGAGCGCCAGAAGAACAAATTGAGTGACTCGACGCCGAGAAAGAAAAACTTAGTCCTCCTAGCCACAAAAAGAGAGATGAGAGAAGTGTGTGAGAACCCATCTAGTGCCATACACTATGTCCTAGCACTACAAAAAAATACACTTCCATGATGATACGTGTTTGTCACAGTAGGTCACGTTTTCTGTCATGCATGTGCATCCATGACGATTTTATGACAGAATCAAGATAGTCATACATGTGTTGTCGTAGAAGTGTTCCATGACATTACCAAAATTATCATCACGGAAGTGTCCACTTCCATGACGATAAATGGCGCGTCATGAAAGTGCTTTCGTCAAGGGTGACCGACACATGGCATCCACCATAATGGGTCGTCGTTAAGCTATCGGGTCCGGTTTTGGATCCGATAACCCGTTAACAGCCCTGACCAATGAGGATTTTCCACGTGTAAAATTATCATTGGCCAGAGGAAACATGTGTTGGCTCACCATTGGGACAGATGTCATCCACACATTGGACAGGAGGCGCCTATGATAGGTCGACACGTGGCATGGCCCAACAGTGGCCCATTCCGGTGAAAAAGGCCGAAACAGTAAAAATTAGTAGGCCGGCCCATATAAGGCCTACTTGTGTCAGGTCCATTTAAGCCCACGGCCCATATGAGATGTGCTAATCCGGCCCGTCAATGGCTCATTAAAGATTTGACACCATTGTAGCCCATCGTCAGTTCGAGCCCATTAATAGCCCGCTATATATTTGGGCTCAATATCAGCCCGATGTGATTTCGGCCTGTTAATGTCCCATTCAAGGGATGGGCCAATTTTCAGGATGTACATTTTTCAGCCTTATAGCGACCCATTTAAGTGTTGGGCTAATTTCTAGCCCGGTGTGTCTTTCAGCCTATTGACGGACCATAAATGAGTTGGGCCATTTGTAGTCAGGCCTGAGTTTTGGTCTTTTAGCAACCCATTTAAGTGTTGGGCCAATTCCCGACCTGATGTGTCTTTCAGCCCATTGACAGCCCATAAATGAGTTGGGCCATTTGTAGTCGGACCTGAGTTTTGGCCTTTTAATGACCGATGCTCTTCATGGTCCAATACCAGCCTGGTTACTCTTTCGGCCTGCTAAAGGACCACAACACAGTTGGGCCATCTACAGTATGACCTGACTTTTGGCCTCTTAGCGGCCCATGCTCTTCATGATCCAGTACCAGCCCGCTGTCTCCTTCGGCCTACTAAAGGCCCATAGTATAGTTGGGCCATATATAGCCCGACCTTAGTAACGACATGTTAACGGCCCGTGGAATCAAATGGGCCCACCTGTTGCCCGCTTCGATGTCAGCCTGTTAACCACCGGGGAGGTAAGAGGGCTGACCATTAACTTTTGGCCTAGTAACGGCCCATTAACTTAATGGGCCCACTAAAGTTCGTACATGTCTTTAGGCCAAATTAGATAATTTGAGCCCATTACGACGAGCAATTATGCACAGGACCAAAACCGATCAAGCAAAGGTACGACATACAGGGAAAAACATTGCACATCCAGCATATATTACACGAAATTACATCCACTGGGCAATCAAAGATTGATGCCAGTGCAAATAAATGAACAGAACCTAATGATCTGCAACGTCACAATCTACAACCTCAGCGCGGATGACGCCCATAAGCATGTGGGCAAGTTCTTGCTACTTTGCTACACTGTCTTTTAAAACATTGATCAGTTGTTGTTGCGCACGAATGTGCACCTCTGATTCCTCCACCATTTCCATCATTGCTTCAGCCATTAATTGGTTCACAAACATACATTTTTTCTGTTGCATTCGAGACAGAGGAAACTGAACAATTTTAGATGGCGATTTTGGCAGGCTTATAGTATTGATAGTGGAGAGTGTCTCGACCACTTCATCATAACATAAATTAGGAGGGGGACCAAACAGATTAATCATGAGTTATTGCCATATTACCTGTCCTAGATTCATTGGAAAGAAACAATGGGGTTGCCTTGCTGTTTTTAGAGTTTGTCTTCTTATCTTCAGTAGCCTGCACCAAATTAACACACTAGCATTGCTATCATTGGCCAAGTCAGATAATAGGAAAGCAACATTGACACAATGAACGTTTGGGCAACTAGCCTACACCAAATTAACACAATATGGCACAGCTATCATCAGCTAGGTAAGGTAATACGAAAGCAACATTGACACAATGAATGAATGGGCAACCAGAGCAGCACTACAATTCATTAATGTGCATGATATGAGATAGTACACTCATGCAGCTCAGTATGCAAAACTACCAGGCAGTTTTTCTTACAAAAATCAACATTGGCACCTTTAACATTTTGCTACAACTAATTTTAGATCAGATAAAGGTTGGATTCATGCCGATTAAGAAAATACATGCTGATGTAAAAATATAGTGATATACAATAGGTACTTACATCAGCATTGGAGCACAGAGAATTCCAACAAGATATTTTCTTCAAATACAATCCCAATGGAGGAAGTCTTCTATTGTTTAACCTTATTTTCTAAAAGAGAGATGGGTAAGAAACATGTATAAAATATGATCAGAATGCTATAAAATTTCATGATGCGAGGATACGCACACGCTTCTTAAAATGGAGTTGACATTCTTTTGCTAGACTGGAGCGGACTAGTTCTTTGGCCACTGGAATCTGCTTATTATTAGTGGGAGTTGGGTTTCTCTGTGCTGGAGCAGTATCTATGAAAACTGGAGTTGGTTTATTATCTCCTGGCATTTGGATCTTTTGCAAAGACCTGGTTTGTACCCCTTCAGATTCTAACATAGCCATCTTCCCCTCGCATGCCTTATATAGAAGAATGATGCTTTAGTTATAAAACATGCTACAACAGAGATGGAATAGGTACTGAAGAATAGAAAGGCATGACATATTGACATGTATTCCCTCCATCCGGAAATAAATGGATGGGTCTAAGCGTATTTCAGTTCTAGATACATCCAGTTTTATCCATTTCTACGACATGTAATCCGGACGGAGGGAGTATGATGTAAGAGCTAGGGATACGACAGGACAACAGTGTAAAAAAAACACTACTTGAATGTAAAACTGTGTGCTAGTGGAATACATATAGAAAAACACTAAGGCAACATATGCATGTATGATTGGGAAACTAAGATGGCATTGTAAGAGACCACTAGAACATCACTTCAATGTAAAAAAAGAACATGGTATGGTAGATAGATGAAGTACATACTGATGAATAACAATGCATAAGATATTCAGAAGCATGATGTCCAAACTAAGCAGATGGCATTGCAATAGAGTATAATGAGAGTACTTGAATTTGAAAACGTGTTATCATGAATGGAATAGGTACTGAAAAACAGGAAGGCATGCCATATTTACAAGCATGATCAGCAGGCTAAGCACAAGGCATTGCAACAGAGTAGATGCACTCTAGGACATTATATGCATGTTGTACCCATATCAAGGGCCAAGTAAGAGCAAGGACCTTGTGGGGTGAATAGGATTCATCATCTTTCTGCAAGTCTTGTGAAGAACTGCCTTTACATGTTCCATCATATAGGGTATCATTGACGTCAAGTTTGTTGGCCGTTGCATTGCTCCGTGAGGTTCTTGTGCATAAATCAGTGTGTGCAATTATATCTGACATGCATGGAAGACAATTAATAGTTAGGTTTATGTAATGAATGCATGTAGGAGATGACATAAATAGTAGGACTGGGGTTAACTAGTAGCAACAGGTCTCAAAAACTAAAGGGAGAACACATATGAAAGCTACAGAATATGTATCGTTTGTACTCGAGATTAACTAGATGGCACACAAAAAGTATTAAAGAACAACATAGGTAATACTAGAAGTGGTATAATACTATAATCACCAGCCTGTGGGATAGCATTGGCTGATGGATGATAACTATGGAACAGTGTTACCTAAAGAACAAGTCTCTTAGCTAAACTATGGAACAACGTTAACTCCTGAACAAGACCCGTAAGAGATCGGCATGAATATACTGTGAAATGTGATAATCTATTTTCCATGCTTAGATGAATAACAAAGCCATAAATGTTGCACACAAGTAAGATGCAGGGTACAACCTATCTAGACGCCATCCATAGGAGTGAGAATCATGTGCTGACTTGTCGATGGCCCTGCAGTTGTTGTGGTTGTCCATGTCAGGCACGCGCATTCGATGTAGGGAACTATTGAGTGGGGACTATAGCTCCCTTCTGGTGTATGCTTCCCTTGTTGGAGCAGCTGCGGTGAGTCGGAAGACAGTGTGGCTGAAGATGCAGAAAACACATAATGTTAAGAATGACACATCTCTTTGATCTGAAGAAATACCCTAAGAGATCAACAGCAAGGTACAGGAGTGGTCACACATCTGTTGACTGAAGACTAAATTGGGGTCACACGATTTTATTTTATTTTGGTACTATTCGATCTACACCGGATGGCTTGATGGCCGTCTTGTGCCTCCCGGTTGACACTGTTCAGAATCTTCCCCGAAGAGCCAGCGACCAACGGCAGAGCAGCCTGCCTCCGCCGTCCGTGGACCCGACCAAAAGCCTGCTCCCCGCCCCACCGCACTGTCGTGGTTGCG